>NC_057799.1:301070399-301127433 GCF_018294505.1 Triticum aestivum
ATTTAAGGAGGGGGAGGGGGTGGCGTGGAGGAGGGGGCAAGGCGGCGGCGGGCGGCGTGCACGAGCCGGACTCGGCGGCGGCGCGCGAGCGTGCTCGGGAGGGAGACGACGACGGGACGGGCCGGCCTGGCTCGGCTGGGCCTCGGCCCAGTCGGGCGCGGGTTTTTTTAAAATATTCGCCGAATCTAAACAAATCGCAGAAAAATAAATAAAAATCCAAAAAATGTTAAAACAAATTTTCCCCGTCTAATTAAAATAATTAGAACGAGATGAACATTTTCTTGGCCCAAAAATGCAGTTTTGAAAACGTGCAATTTTTTTAAATGCAATTAAAATTGCAAATAAAATCCGATAAAATCAAATATTTGATTTTAATATTTCCTCCAATATTTCCATTATTTTGGAGAAGTCATATTTTCTCCTCTCATTTATTTTAATATGAAATATTTTTCGGAGAGAAAAATAATTAAAACCAAAAATCCTCGTTTTATTATTTGATAAAAATCAAATATGAAAAACCGGGAAAATCCCCAACTCTCTCCGAGGGTCCTTGAGTTGCTTAGGATTTATCGAGGATTTCCCAGAATGCAAATAAAATATGCTATGCAATGATGATCTAATGTATAACATTCCAAATTGAAAATTTGGGATGTTACACTTCAACGTCCTGAAATCATCACTTGTAACTCCGTTCTTGTCCCCCATGCGCATGCCATCATCTCCATGCTTGTTCTTGCTCCAATGTTCATGCTTCTCAAAGCTAGGCCCTTCATTTGTAAGCAAAACAAATGTATCCAATTTAGGCAGCATCATATTCTCATGAACATTAGAATCATTACCAAGAAACGAAAGTACCTGGTAATTTAATTGGCGTGCGCGAGCTCTAGTAATTGGTCCAGTATGTACAACAGCAGGGGTTGTGGGTGTAACAATGGTATTTATGTCCTCATCATCCTCCCCTTCTTGAAATGAAGTCGTCCTCGACAGAAGCTCATCTCCCTCACCCAAATAAGGCTTCAAATCTGCAATGTTAAAAGTGAGACTAACCCCAAAATCTGCAGGCAGCTCAAGTTTATATGCATTATCATTTATTTTCTCTAACACCTTAAAAGGACCATCAGCACGTGGCATTAGTTTTGATTTGCACAAATCAGGAAATCTATCCTTACGCAAATGTAACCAAACAAGATCTCCAGGTGCAAACACAACATGTTTCCTACCCTTATCTCCAGCAAGTTTATATTTAGCATTCATACGCTCAATGTTTTCCTTAGTTAACTCATGCATTTTTAAGATCAATTCAGCACGTTGTTTAGCATCAAAATTAACCTTCTCCGAAGATGGAAGAGGCAACAAATCAATAGGTGCACGAGGTAGGAAACCATACACAATTTCAAAAGGGCACATCTTAGTAGTAGAATGCAATGAACGATTATAAGCAAACTCAATATGAGGCAAGCATTCTTCCCACATTTTCTTATTATTCTTCAAAACAGCCCTAAGCATAGTAGACAATGTTCTATTGACTACTTCAGTTTGTCCATCAGTTTGGGGATGACAAGTAGTACTAAAAAGCAGTTTAGTCCCCAACTTAGCCCATAAACATCTCCAAAAGTGGCTAAGAAATTTAGTATCATGATCTAAAACAATAGTATTTGGCACACCATGCAAACGAATAATTTCACGGAAGAACAAATCAGCAACATTAATAGCATCATCACTTTTATGACATGGTATAAAGTGTGCCATTTTTTAGAATCTATCCACGACAACAAATATGCTATCCCTCCCCTTCTTTGTTCGAGGAAAACCTAAAACAAAGTCCATAGATATATCCTCCCAAGGAACACTAGGTACAGGCAAAGGCATATATAAACCATGAGGATTGAGTCGTGACTTAGCTTTTTGACATGTAGTGCAGCGAGCAACAAAACGCTCAACATCCTGTCTCATCTTTTGCCAAAAGAAATGTGTAGCAAGTACGTCCTCCGTCTTCTTCATGCCAAAGTGTCCCATTAATCCTCCTCCATGCGCCTCCTGCAACAACAAAAGACGAAGAGAGTTAGCTGGAATGCATAGCTTGTTAGCACGGAACACAAATCCATCATTAATGACAAATTTGTTCCAGGTTCTTCCTTCTTTACAATTCTGCAAAACATCTTTAAAATCAGCATCATGCACATATTGATCTTTGATGGTCTCCAAACCAAATATTTTGAAGTCAAGTTGTGACAGCATAGTATAGCGACGAGACAATGCATCAACAATAACATTTTCTTTACCCTTCTTGTGTTTAATGACATAAGGGAAAGTTTCAATGAATTCAACCCATTTAGCATGTCTACGATTCAGTTTAGCTTGACTTTTAATATGTTTCAAAGATTCATGATCAGAATGTATAACAAATTCTTTGGGCCATAAATAATGTTGCCATGTTTCTAAAGTCCGAACAAGAGCATATAGTTCTTTATCATAAGTAGAATAATTCAGACTAGGCCCACTCAATTTTTCAGAAAAGTATGCAACAGGTTTGCCATCTTGTAATAACACACCTCCTAATCCAATGCCACTAGCATCACATTCAAGCTCAAAAGTCTTATTAAAATCAGTAAGTTGGAGTAAAGGAGCATGTGTCAACTTATCTTTCAATACCGTGAAGGCTTCTTCCTGTGCGGTACCCCAAACAAAAGGCACATCCTTCTTTGTAAGCTCGTTGAGAGGTGCAGCAATGGTGCTAAAATCTCTCACAAAACGCCTATAGAAACCAGCGAGTCCAAGAAAACTCCGCACTTGTGTGACCGTTTTGGGCTGCGGCCAACTCTCAATAGCTTCAATCTTGGCTTTATCAACTTCAATTCCCTGTGGAGTAACAACATAGCCAAGAAAAGATACTCGGTCGATGCAAAAGGTGCACTTCCCAAGGTTACCAAACAAACGTGCATCACGTAGAGCAATAAAAACAGCACGTAAATGTTCCAAATGTTCTTCCAAAGATCTGCTATAAATCAATATGTCATCAAAGTAAACTACCACAAATCGTCCAATGAAAGCACGTAAAACTTCGTTCATTAATCTCATGAAAGTACTAGGTGCATTAGTTAACCCAAAAGGCATGACTAACCACTCATATAATCCAAACTTAGTTTTAAATGCTGTTTTCCATTAATCTCCCAATTTCATACGAATTTGATGGTAGCCACTACGCAAATCAACTTTGGAGAATATTGTAGAGCCACTCAATTCATCAAGCATATCATCTAGCCTAGGAATAGGATGACGATAACGAATAGTAATATTATTAATGCCTCTACAATCAACACACATACGTGATGTACCATCCTTTTTCGGCACTAGAATAATAGGAACAGCACAAGGACTAAGGGATTCGCGTATATAACCTTTGTCGAGAAGCTCTTGTACTTGACGCATAATCTCCTTCGTCTCCTCTGGATTGGTATGGTATGGTGCACGGTTTGGCAGTGAAGCACCGGGAATTAAGTCAATCTGATGCTCAATCCCTCGAATAGGCGGTAATCCCGGTGGCACGTCTTGTGGAAAAACGTCAGCGAACTCCTGCAAAATGTTAGTGACAGCAGGAGGCAAAGAGTGATAGAGGCAAAGGTGTCCCGTCTTTCGATGAGATGGTGGATTTCGCTTTGGTGGAAGTCGACTTTGACGATCCGACTACGAACGTGCGAGGACGTCGCGCCTTAGCAATCGCTAAACCAACTCCGAGAGGTTATTGACCACGCCGGAGCACGATCAACCTGACCACGAGGGTCTGTTTCCTGCGAGCAAACGAAGAACAAACAAGAAACTAAGATTGCAATCTGGATATTGCGAATATAAGATGAAAGCTTTATTGATCAAGGTGGGGTTCTGTGACGCCTTTGTCTGGTCGTTGAACACAAACGAAGTACGCGAAGTTGCAGCTATGGCGAACTTTTAATCTAAACAAAACCCAAAGTCTAAACGATGCCCTAAGGGCTGTATATATGGAGGAAGAGGGGGGAATTTCGTGGCCCTTGGTGGAGGGGTCCGAAATCAACCCTATCTCTTGTTTCCCCACACATACGGACTCTAAAATAGCCTATACTTATGTATTTCGAAATTACATGGGCCTGGCCCAATAATAAGGTGACGCAGCACCTAAAATAGCCTCGGGACGAAATTTATGAAGTGGCATCTTGTATATTTCGTCCAAGGCTTCATGCACCCATTATGGTGGCTTCAAAGTCCTGAAATCATCACTTGTAACTCCGTTCTTGTTCCCCTTGCGCATGCCATCATCTCCATGCTTGTTCTTGCTCCAATGTTCATCCTTCTCCAAGCTAGGCCCTTCATTTGTAAGCAAAACAAATGTATCCAATTTAGGCAGCATCATATTCTCATGAACATTAGAATCATTACCAAGAAACGAAAGTACCTGGTAATTTAGTTGGCGTGCACGAGCTCTAGTAATTGGTCCAGTATGTATAGCAGCAGGGGCTGTGGGTGTAACAATTGTATTGATGTCCTCATCACCTTCTTTGTTCGAGGTAAACCTAAAACAAAGTCCATAGATATATCCTCCCAAGGAACACTAGGTACAGGCAAAGGCATATATAAACCATGAGGATTGAGTCGTGACTTAGCTTTTTGACATGTAGTGCAGCGAGCAATAAAACGATCAACATCCCGTCTCATCTTTGGCCAAAAGAAATGTGTAGCAAGTACGTCCTCCGTCTTCTTCACGCCAAAGTGTCCCATTAATCCTCCTCCATGCGCCTCCTGCAACAACAAAAGACGAACGGAGCTAGCTGGAATGCATAGCTTGTTAGCACGAAACACAAATCCATCGTTAACAACAAACTTGTTCCACATTCTTCCTTCTTTACAATTCTGCATTACATCTTTAAAATCAGCATCATGCACATATTGATCTTTGATGGTCTCCAAACCAAATATTTTGAAGTCAAGTTGTGAAAGCATAGTATAGCGACGAGACAATGCATCAGCAATAACATTTGCTTTTCCCTTCTTGTGTTTAATGACATAAGGGAAAGTCTCAATGAATTCAACCCATTTAGCATGTCTACGATTCAGTTTAGCTTGACTTTTAATATGTTTCAAAGATTCATGATCAGAATGTATAACAAATTCTTTGGGCCATAAATAATGTTGCCATGTTTCTAAAGTCCGAACAAGAGCATATAATTCTTTATCATAAGTAGAATAATTCAGACTAGGCCCACTCAATTTTTCAGAAAAGTATGCAACAGGTTTACCATCTTGTAATAACACACCTCCTAATCCAATTCCACTAGCATCACATTCAAGCTCAAAAGTCTTATTAAAATCAGGAAGTTGGAGTAAAGGAGCATGTGTCAACTTATCTTTCAATACCGTGAAGGCTTCTTCCTGTGCGGTACCCCAAACAAAAGGCACATCCTTCTTTGTAAGCTCGTTGAGAGGTGCAGCAATGGTGCTAAAATCTCTCACAAAACGCCTATAGAAACCAGCGAGTCCAAGAAAACTCCGCACTTGTGTGACCGTTTTGGGCTGCGGCCAACTCTCAATAGCTTCAATCTTGGCTTTATCAACTTCAATTCCCTGTGGAGTAACAACATAGCCAAGAAAAGATACTCGGTCGGTGCAAAAGGTGTACTTCCCAAGGTTACCAAACAAACGTGCATCACGTAGAGCAATAAAAACAACACGTAAATGTTCCAAATGTTCTTCCAAAGATTTGCTATAAATCAGTATATCATCAAAATAGACTACCACAAATCGTCCAATGAAAGCACGTAAAACTTCGTTCATTAGTCTCATGAAAGTACTAGGTGCATTAGTTAACCCAAAAGGCATGACTAACCACTCATATAAACCAAACTTAGTTTTAAATGCAGTTTTCCATTCATCTCCCAATTTCATACGAATTTGATGGTATCCACTACGCAAATCAACTTTGGAGAATATTGTAGAGCCACTCAATTCATCAAGCATATCATCTAGCCTAGGAATAGGATGACGATAACGAATAGTAATATTATTAATGCCTCTACAATCAACACACATACGCGACGTACCATCCTTTTTAGGCACTAGTATAATAGGAACAGCACAAGGACTAAGAGATTCGCGTATATAACCTTTGTCGAGCAGCTCCTGTACTTGACGCATAATCTCCTTCGTCTCCTCTGGATTGGTACGGTATGGTGCACGGTTGGGTAGCGATGCACCGGAAATTAAGTCAATTTGATGCTCAATCCCTCGAATAGGTGGTAATCCCGGTGGCACGTCTTGTGGGAAGACGTCAGCGAACTCCTGCAAAATGTTAGTGACAGCAGGGGGCAAAGAGGAAGGAACGTCCTCGAATGAAAATAATGCCTCTTTGCACACAAAAGCATAGCAAACAGATTTGCTGAAATCTAGCTCATCAATATCAGATTTTGTGGCAAGTAAACATGCACTTTTCAATTTAATTTCAGAAACAACACTAGATGGTTTATTATTAGGTTTCATTTGTTGCTCAAATTCTTTTGCCACAATCTGATTTTCACTCTTATTTTTCTCCTGTTTTGCTTTATTAGCTCTATTAATGTCATCTTTCAAAATGGAATCAGGAGTCATAGGAAGCAAAGTAATATTTTTATCCTTATTAACAAGAGTATACTGATTGTTTCTACCATGGTGTACAGAATTTTTATCAAATTGCCATGGTCTACCAAGTAATAAGGAACATGCTTGCATGGGTACCACATCACAATCAACATAATCAGCATATGTAGAGATACTAAAAAGCACACGAACAGTACGTGTTACCTTAACATTGCCGCTGTTGTTGAACCATTGGATGTAGTAAGGATGTGGATGTGGTCTTGTGGTATATGGATACGGATTCAGAGCGGTGGCGGATAAGCAATAGTGGTAGATGGCAAGGCGATGATGATGGTGCGGCGGCGGCGTGACAACTTATGACCAGAACTCGAAACTCTAAAAGACTAGACTCTAAGACCAGCAACTTGACACGACGATGCAACCGCAAATTCAACAAAGCAAAAATCCTAAAAAGATTATGCAAAGGCTCAGATTGGTTCGGATATACTGAACTAACCCTAATTTTTTTTGTGGCTTTTTCGTGGACTGTAGGTATGAAGAACAGACTCGATCTAAACTACGAAAAACTGCAAAATCTCACCGAGCAACCTGGAAATCTGATACCACTTGATAGAGGCAAAGGTGTCCCGTCTTTCGATGAGATGATGGATATCGCTTTGATGGAAGTCGACTTTGACGATCCGAGTACGAACGTGCGAGGACGTCGCGCCTTAGCAATCGCTAAACCAACTCCGAGAGGTTATTGACCACGCCGGAGCACGATCAACCTGACTACGAGGGTCTGTTTCCTGCGAGCAAACGAAGAACAAGCAAGAAACTGAGATTGCAATCTGGATATTGCGAATATAAGATGAAAGCTTTATTGATCAAGGTGGGGTTCTGTGACGCCTTTGTCTGGTCGTTGAACACAAACGAAGTACGCGAAGTTGCAGCTATGGCGAACTTTTAATCTAAACAAAACCCAAAGTCTAAACGACACCCTAAGGGCTGTATATATGGAGGAAGAGGGGGGAATTTCGTGGCCCTTGGGGAAGGGGTCCGAAACCAACCCTATCTCTTGTTTCCCCACACATACGGACTCTAAAAATAGCCTATACTCAAGTATTTCGAAATTACATGGGTCTGGCCCAATAATAAGGTGACGCAGCACCTAAAATAGCCTCTGGACGAAAGTTATGAAGTAGCATCTTGTATATTTCGTCCAAGGCTTCATGCACGCATTATGGTGGCTTCAACGTCCTGAAATAATCACTTGTAACTCCGTTCTTGTCCCCCATGCGCATGCCATCATCTCCATGCTTGTTCTTGCTCCAATGTTCATCCTTCTCAAAGCTAGGCCCTTCATTTGTAAGCAAAACAAATGTATCCAATTTAGGCAGCATCATATTCTCATGAACATTAAAATCATTACCAAGAAACGAAAGTACCTGGTAATTTAATTGGCGTGCGCGAGCTCTAGTAATTGGTCCAGTATGTATAGCAGCAGGGGGCTACGGGTGTAACAATGGTATTGATGTCCTCATCAGCTCGGCGGCTGCGCACGGGAGAGGTAGAGCTCGGGGTGTGGCCAGAGGCGAGAGAGGTCACCGGCTTATATAGCCGCGCCCGTGTGTACGCGTGCGCGGGAGGGGAGGCGTCGGCGCGCCGCCCGTGAGGAATCAATGGCAAGGCTGACCGGCGGCGGCAGTGCGGCAGCCTTGGCATTGATTCCCGCGGGAACCAAGGCGATGAGGGCGACGAAGCGCCCGTCTCGCTGACTCGGCGGGCCCGCGGCTGCTTCGCACCAAAACAACTCGCCCTGGCGCCCCCCAGCGCGCCGGGTTCGGACTGGGTCCGCCGGCGCTGATTTCGGCCGGCGAAAATCGGGCTCCTGAGGGCGCGACTGGGCCGTTTTTTCGGCGCCGGCGCGAAAAAATCGCCTGGGAAGGCCTTTCTGGAGGCGCGGCTGGTGATGCTCCGAGACATGGTGCAACTTTACCATGCATTCCTAGCTACTAGTATAACTCTCTACCTAGTGGGCACCACACATTGACCGTTTGCATTGACCCCATATAGCTCTTGCAACTCTACTTTTTAGAGCACGCATGATTTTGTACCTATCTCTCTCTCCCTCTCTCCGCGCGCATGCCTTTGTGTATCTATGAAGTCTAAATAAGCACTGTTGCACATAGCTAGCAAGTTTTGTTGACTGTACTTGAACCATTTGCAAGCTAGCGCTGGTGCAAGATAGCAAGCATTTAATCTAGCCTGTGACTTGTTTCTGTTCATTTGGATCTAACTTACATGATTTATGAATGACTACCATATACAGATAACTATTCAAGATACTCCATTTAGCTACTATACTTACAATAATAGTTCAACAGTGCCACACGTCTATCCTGTATACTATTTATTGCAAAACAAATACACGTGATATAATTCATACTCCAAAATACTACAGTTCTATGCATCAGTACCTTTAATAATAAAACACATGTATACACAGGTTTAATTATTAGCAGTTAACGTATACAAACATATTTGCAGGTCAACGTGCCAAACAATTGTTCCTACAATATTGTGACTGTTAGATGTGGGCATTGCACGATGGTTCTCTCCATGGATCTTGGACCTTTCCACCAAGCACGCACCGCTCAAGAACACCAGGTGTAGAATGCAAACGGTTCTAATAAATTGTGGATCCACAAATATAACAGCAAGAGTTATTGTAGCACTATGTATATACTTCCTCCGTCCCATAATGTAAGACTTTTTTTTACTACACTAGAGTCAAAAAACATCTTACATTACGGAACAGAGGAAGTATGTGTTTACTAGGTTATATAAATATCTAATAGGACGCTTAATTGTTTCTTTTGCCCTAGAGGACTACTTCACCCGGGTTTATAAGGCCTAGTATGTTTTTCGAGATTTACTATGGCCATCAGTTAGACCAACAATATATACGATGTGTGCCACAAAAAGTATAGCGGTGAGTTTATATTTGAAAGAAGATTCTAACAGTATGATTACATGGCATATAACTCATATATTAGCGCTCCATCTGATTTTTTTTTTGGAAAAGGAGGCTTGTCCCCGGCCTCTGCATCTGAGCAATGCATGCAGCCATATTATTAAAAGTCTAAAAAAACAAAGTATTCAAAATACATATTACGCCTTATGAACGTGGACTGACGATGTACAATTTCCTTTTCTCCCGACATCTGTCCTTTTTTGGATGGCCTGCTGATGATTACATTTTAACTTCGTACATAATCTGTGATAGCTAAACAGGTTGACAACAACATTGTCGACTGTTTTAATCTCATATATATTGTGGTATAGTGTTTTTTGAGAAAATAAATAAGGGTACATCTCATAAATATAGTTTGACCAATATTTACAACTAATGGTTACATGCATATTTGTTTATTTAGGTGCAGAACAGAGTTATATTGAATAATTCTGGGAGTTACGACTCTGCTGCAAGGAATCAGCGGGCAATGCCCATGTATCCGATGGTGAACAATCAGCAGCAAGTGTCGCCGATACGCCGTATGTTGTTTATTTTCATGTTTACTAATTTGCCGCATTTCTTGAATTGTCGTTATTGACGAACTGCATATCATTTTACTATTTTTGTTTCATATAACCACACACTTTACCTACTAAGAGCATCTATAACCGGAACCCCTACTTTTCTCTAAACATCCATGCAGATAGCTCGAACACTTTCAGATCAAAAAACATAACCCAACCGGAGCCCCAAAACCCAACACATACTGTTAGACGAATAAGTCGCGGCTTGCCGGCTTCGGCCAGGGCATGTCGGGCACGCGTGCGTGCGTGTGCCAGACATGGCGTGCATGGTCCGGTCCGCGTCAGGCTAGTAGCTGCGTGTGTGTACCAGCATGTGTATGAGCGCGTGCGTGGGTCTGCTGGCGATGGAGCCAGAGGTGTGACCGCGTCGCCCGGGTAGTTAGTAGCCGCGTCGTCCGCGTACGGGCGCGACGGGAGCGCGAGCCAAGTAGGCTACAGGGTGCGGGGCGTGGGTGAGTGGCAGCGCCGTGGGCGCTGCGTGCGTATGAGTGCGCGTATAAGAACTCGCTGGGTCCTCTGTGTATTGCCGGGCAGTGGCTGAGTTCGTGCTCAGAGAAAGAAAGAAAGTGGCCGTTCGTGCGGTCGGCGGCGTTCGTGCGCCGGGCATTTCTTGCTGTGTGCTCCTCGCCTTTCCTCCTTCCTTCTTCTACGTTCGTGCGAGAGAAAGAGAGAGCTCCGGCGCAAGGCGAGGCGAGGCTGCGGCAACAACAATTGGTATATAGAGCTTTGGTTCGGGCGATCACCGGCGACCATGGCGCTCGTCCCTCATGGCGGTGGCGCGGGTGGATCGGGTCGATGGCGATGCCGATGCTCACGGTGGACAACTACACCGTGTGGGAGATCAAGGCGCAGGCCATCCTCGACGTGCACACCGTGTGGGAGGCAGTGGTGCCAGGCGACACGGCGGTGAACGCGCGGAAGGACAAGACGGCGCGCGCGTTGCTCCTCGGGGTGTTGCCGGAGGATGTGCTGCTGCAGGTGTCGACGAAGCTCACCGCCAGGGAGGTATGGGACTCCCTGAAGGTGAGGTTCGTCGGCGCCGATCGGGTGCGCGAGGCATGGCTGGCGACGCTGTGCGGCGACTTTGACCGCATGAAGATGGCGGACGGCGAGTAGCTCGACGTGTACGGTGGGAGGCTCGCGGCGATGGCGGCGAGGTACGCCAACCTCGGGGAGATGCTGGGCGACGCAACACTTGTCAAGAAGTTGCTGGACACGGTGCCGGATCGCCTCTTCCCCCTCGTCGCCGGCATCGAGCAGTTCCACGACGTGACGACGATGTCATTCGACGAGGCGCTCGGGCGACTGCGCGCGTTCGACGAGCGGGTTCGGCGCCGTGGACAAGACGACGGTGAGCGGGCGAACGGACAGCTCCTGTACACTGCGGCGCAGTGGCGGGCGCGGGAGCGGCGTCAAGGCGGAGCTCGGGACGACAACGACGGCAAGAGCGTGGCATTGAGCAGTGGCGGGAACCGGCGCGGCCGCTGCTACAAGTGCGGCGAGCGCGGACACTTCGAACGCGACTGCCCCCAGCTGTGGAGGGAGCCGGCGGCGGAGCGCGCGCTGATGGCGGACGTCGGCGTTGAAGACGGCGGACTCCTCTGAGCCACGGCTTAGAGGGGTGAATGTTAGACGAATAAGCCGTGGCTTGCCGGCTTCGGCCAGAGCACGTCGGCCACGCGTGCGTGCGTGTGCCAGACATGGCGTGCATGCTCCGGTCCGCATCAGGCTAGTAGCTGCGTGTGTGTGTGTACCAGCATGTGTATGAGCGCGTACGTGGGTCTGCTGGCGATGGAGCCGGAGGTGTGACCGCGTCGCCCGGGCAGTTTGTGGCCGCTCATCCGCGTATGGGCGCGACGGGAGCGCGAGCCAAGTAGGCTGCGGGGTGCGGGGCGTGGGTGAGTGGGAGCGCCGTGGGCACTGCGTGCGTACGAGTGCGCGTATAAGAACTCGCTGGGTCCTCTGTGTATTGTCGGGAAGTGGCTGAGTTCGTGCTCAGAGAAAGAAAGCAAGTGGCCGTTCGTGCGGCTGGCGGCGTTCGTGCGCCGGCCATTTCTTGCTGTGTGCTCCTTGCCTTTCCTCCTTCCTTCTTCTATGTTCGTGCGAGAAAGAGAGAGCTCCGGCGCAAGGCGAGGCAAGGCTGCGGCAACAACACATACGCCCAGGCTGTCCGACACCCCTCATATTCAGCCCATATGTAGGGCGGATATGGGGACGCATGGACACGTCCACCACGTGGGACTGACAGGCAGGACCCACACGAGAACTGCTGATGAGGTCACTGGTTTGTTGAGGACACATTGATGGCGTCGCTCTGGTGCACCATCTGAGGGGCCAAATCCGGCTATTTAAGCCGGATGGTGAGGGTAAAACCTAGCGGCCCCCATTCCGTCCTTTCCATCCCATCCACTTCGACCTTGTCGTCTACCATGGTCGGGTAGAACATCACACATTACACAATTCTCACACTCGAGTGCTGGTGGAGGTCATGTGGGAGATGTGTGTCGCCGAGATATGTGGTGTCCCTCACCTTGCGGGGGAGGAGAATGTGCCAGGACTGGGCATGGAGGTTCCATAGGAGGAGGTGATAGAGGAGGAGCCACGGGGCCTAGAGGTTGAGCTTGGCCGATTGTGCCGGAAGCAAGCGGAGGGTGACTTCGACCTCGCCCAAGCCGTGGAGGCAGAGGTGGTGCACCTCTTCGCGGAGGCACAGTTGATGGCGGAGCAAGCAGGCGCGGCCGCCTTCACGGTGCGCGTCGCCAACCCACGTCTCATGGACAAAAACCAGGCCATCTTGGAGTCGCTCCAGTCCGAGCGGGAGGTGGAGGTGAACCGCTGGCATATCCACCTCGCCGACCTGAGTCATGAGAGGCTACTTGCGGACATGGAGGAGGCACCGGAGTTTCGCACCGGCGCCAATGACCATGAGGCAGGTGGCTCTGGAAAGGGGCTCATCGATCTACATCTCCGATGACGATGAGTAGATTTGGGTACTTTGCTTTTTTGAATGTAGCTTGTTTCTTTCATGTGATTAGTACGTGGTGAAATGAATGTTTCATGGAGTAGTATATGGAAATGAGAGTTTGCAAATAAGGGGTGTGGTTGCAATGATAGACAAATGAGGGGTGACCGGTTCCTTCCGGCGGACATATTGAGGGTCAAATATGCACATTTTGGTTGAAGATGCTCTAGCTACTTTGCAAATATACCATGACTGCGCATGCTCAAAATAGTCGAACTTAACCTTGATTCCAACATATTTTCACATTACCTTTTCCCTCTCACTGATCTGTGTGTATTGCATATATAAATATGACCAGTTTAATTACATTACTGATTAAATTATCTTTTTTTATTTTACAAGTACCTCACGTAATCTTTTTTTTTTGTCGCCAGCACCGGAGAAGAGACAACGTGTTCCATCTGCGTACAACAGATTCATCAAGTGAGATTTCAGGCCATATATATGTTGATCACTTACATAATATTGTTGCTACAAACCAAGTTTGGTATAAACCTGTGCAGACTAATCTAGATTGAACAGATCGATCGCTCCATTAGCTAATTAGCTAGCAACAATAATGATGGACAGTTCAAACACGATAAAAATGATTACGGAACTAACTATTATGTGGTCTTGTTAATGAGTTTTGCAAGAAAGTTTGAACACCAGATTTTTGGGTTACAACAAGCTAGGATTAGGCTTATGTTGCATTGTAACCATAAAAAGTATTCTAAGATTGTTTTTGCATCACTAGGTATATTCTTAATGACATGTGTTTCTGTTAGGTTTGTTTGGAAGACAGATTTTGTAAGCACGTATTGCAGAAATTATTGCAGAGATATGTTTTTGTTTGTTTTGTTTGGTTATTAGGATTTGTTAGTGACTGCTCCCTCCATCCATGTTTACAAGGCCTATTGATCTTATCTTAATTTATTGTTCAAGTTTGACTAAGTTTATAGGAAAAATATCAGTGTATTTTTTCGGAAATGGAGGCATACCCCCGGCCTCTGCGTCATGGTGTTGCATGCAGCCATCTTATTAAAAATCCACAAAGTATCGTCATAAAAGTTTTACAGCTCGCAAACGGAGCAGAGCAAAGTAAAAAAAAAGGAAAATTACATGCTGACAAAGGCAACCGATACGGTAATAAGAAGGATAAGCTCCCTAGACTCCTATCCTGTTATGCGAGCGCCATCCGAATCGGTTGAAGATAACCCGAACTACCATCTCCCATTGGTTGCACCCAGTAACCAAAGGCTCCCTGGAGTCCATAGGAGTGAGTGAGGACCACGTACGGATCCAAGCTGTAGCTCTGAAGATGACCTGCAAGAAAGTTAAAGTGTGTTGTCTGTTAAAAATCATATCATTCCTGCAGTTCCATATAGCCCATAATAGCGCACATATTTTAACCCGGATACGAGCCGCAGTAATCTGTTCAGCCCCAGCTAACCACGTCCCAAACAATGACGCAATATTGACTGGAGGATTAATGTTGAAAGCTATATGAATCATTCTCCAAAGTAGCTTGGCAAGTGGGCGTTCAAGAAATAAGTGTTGTATTGTTTCATCAGGATCACAAAAATAGCACCGCGAACTTCCTACCCATCGCCTTTTAATTAAGTTGTCCTTTGTGAGTATCACTTGCTTGTGGACAAATCACATAAAGATTTTAATACGCAAAGGAACCTTAACCTTCCAGATGTGCAACGACCTTGAGAGGGGGCCAGAATTAATCAATTCCATATAGAATGATTTCACCGTAAAAATCTCATTCTTAGTTAACTTCCATTGTGTTGAATCCGGCTGGTCGGAGAGAGTTGAACTTCTATCAGTCTCCGAACCAAATGCATCCAGGCAGTCCATCTCTCACCAACTAACACACGTCTGAACTGGATGTCCAGGGGAATAGTTTGAAGGACTGTGCCTACGTAATCCTCCTTACGTTGCACAATATTATAAAGAATAGGATATTGGATGGCCAGGGGCGTCTCTCTCAACCACGTATCCTCCCAAAATCTTGTTGACATCCCATTGCCAACCAAGAATTTGACCCTACGAAAGAACAAGTCCTTCGTTCCCATAAGTCCCTTCTAGAATGGCGAGTCAGTTGGTCTCCTGGTAACCTGGGCTAGTGTTTTCGAGTGTAAATACTTATTGCGCAGGATTTGTGACCACATACCCCCTGGCTCTGTCTCTAGCCTGTATAACCATTTGCTCATAAGACATTTATTCTTAATTTCTAAGTTCTCAATACTGAGACCCCCTTGGTCTTTAGGTCGGCAAAGGATATCCCATCGCGCGAGACGGTATTTCCTCTTGGCCTCATCAGACCGCCAGAAGAAACGAGATCTAAAGAAATCAAGTCTCTTCCGAGCCCCTTTCGGAATTTCGAAGAGCGAAAGTAGAAACATCGGCATACTAGTCAGCACTGAGTTAATCAGGACTAGCCGACCTCCATATGACATAAGCTTGCCCTTCCAGCAACTAAGTTCTTTTTCAATTCGTTCTTCAATACACTTCCATTCTTTATTGGATAGCTTACAGCGATGGATCGGTATACCCAAGTAACTGAATGGTAAAGCACCTAATTCACATCCGAACAATTGTCTATAAATGTGTTCCTCGTCTTTGGCTTTCCCAAAGCAGAACAACTCGCTCTTATAAAAATTAATTTTTAAGCCAGACAATTGTTCGAAGAGACATATGTTAAGTTTCATATTATGTGCCTTAGCCATGTCATGTTCCATGAATATGATAGTTGTTGGAAATATGCCCTAGAGGCAATAATAAAATGGTTATTATTATATTTCCTTGTTCATGATAATTGTCTATTGTTCATGCTATAATTGTGTTATCCGGAAATCGTAATACATGTGTGAATACATAGACCACAACATGTCCCTAGTGAGCCTCTAGTTGACTAGCTCATTGATCAACAGATAGTCATGGTTTCCTGACTATGGACATTGGATGTCATTGATAACGGGATCACATCATTAGGAGAATGATGTGATGGACAAGACCCAATCCTAAGCATAGCACAAGATCGTGTAGTTCGTTTGCTAGAGCTTTTCCAAATGTCAAGTATCATTTCCTTAGACCATGAGATTGTGCAACTCCCGGATACCATAGGAGTGCTTTGGGTGTGCCAAACGTCACAACGTAACTGGGTGGCTATAAAGGTGCATTACGGGTATCTCCGAAAGTGTCTGTTGGGTTGGCACGAATCGAGACTGGGATTTGTCACTCCGTATGACGGAGAGGTATCTCTAGGCCCCCTCGGTAATGCATCATCATAATGAGCTCAATGTGACCAAGTGTTTGGTCACGGGATCATGCATTACGGTACGAGTAAAGTGACTTGCCGGTAACGAGATTGAACAAGGTATTGGGATACCGACGATCGAATCTCGGGCAAGTAACGTACCGATTGACAAAGGGAATTGTATACGGGATTGATTGAATCCTCGACATCGTGGTTCATCCAATGAGATCATCGTGGAACATGTGGGAGCCAACATGGGTATCCAGATCCCACTGTTGGTTATTGACCGGAGAGTCGTCTCGGTCATGTCTGCATGTCTCCCGAACCCGTAGGGTCTACACACTTAAGGTTCGGTGACGCTAGAGTTGTAGAGATATTAGTATGCGGTTAACCGAAAGTTGTTCGGAGTCCCGGATGAGATCCCGGACGTCACGAGGAGTTCCGGAATGGTCCGGAGGTAAAGATTTATATATGGGAAATCCTATTTTGGCCACTGGAAAATGTTCGGGATTTTTCGGTATTGTACCGGGAAGGTTCTAGAAGGTTCCGAAGTGGGGCCCACCTGCATGGGGGGACCCACATGAACGTGGGTAGTGGGGGCAAGGCCCCACACCCCTGGTCAAGGCGCACCAAGATCCCACCTTAGAAGGAATAAGATCATATCCCGAAGGGATAAGATCAAGATCCCTAAAAAGGGGGGATAACAATCGGTGGGGAAGGGAAATGATGGGATTTCTTTCCCCCACCTTTGCCAACGCCCCAATGGACTTGGAGGGCAAGAAACCATCCCCCTCCACCCCTATATATAGTGGGGAGGCGCATGGGAGCAGCACCCCAAGCCCTGGCGCCTCCCTCCCTCCCGTGACACCTCTTCCTCCCCGCTTGCGCTTGGCGAAGCCCTGCCGGGATCTCGCTACTTCCACCACCACGCCGTCGTGCTGCTGGATCTCCATCAACTTCTCCTCCCCCCTTGCTGGATCAAGAAGGAGGAGACGTCCCCGCTCTGTACGTGTGTTGAACGCGGAGGTGCCGTCCGTTCGGCGCTAGGATCATCGGTGATTTGGATCACGACGAGTACGACTCCATCAACCCCGTTCTCTTGAACGCTTTCGCGCGCGATCTACAAGGGTATGTAGATGCACTCCCCTCTCTCTCATTGCTAGATGACTCCATAGATTGATCTTGGTGATACGTAGAAAATTTTAAATTTCTGCTACGATCCCCAACAATAGTGTCATCAGCATACTGTAGAATGGATACCCCTCCATCGACTAGATGAGGAACTAACCGCTCAACATGGCCATGCTGCTTGGCCCTGCCAATAATGACGGCCAACATATCTGCCATAATATTGAACAGAAGAGGAGACATGGAATCCCCTTGTCTCAACCCCATATGTGTCTGAAAATAGTGACTGATATCATTGTTCACCTTGATTCCGACACTACCCTTCTGGACTTGGGTATCCACTTGGTTCCTCCAGGCTTCACTAAAACCTTTCATGCGCATTGCCTGCTAAAGAAAAGGCCACTTTACTTTATCATACGCCTTCTCAAAATCCACTTTGAAGATAACCCCATCCAGTTTCTTCGAGTGGATCTCATGAAGCGTTTCATGCAGAACGACCACCCCTTCCAGTATGTGTCGCCCCGGCATGAACGCTGTCTGGCTTGGTTGGATCACTGAATGAGCAATTTGTGTCAATCTATTGGTTCCAACCTTTGTGAAATTTTTGAAACTCACATTCAGCAGACATATGGGCCGGAATTGTCCGATCCGAACTGCCTCATCTTTCTTAGGTAGCAGCGTTATCGTACCGAAGTTAAGATGAAACAACTCTAAATGACCGTTGAAAAATCGTGAAACATAGGCATAAGATCATCTTTAATAATATGCCAACATTTTTTATAGAATTCAGCTGGAAACCCATCTGGTCCCGGTGCTTTATTCTGCTTCATTTGTGATATTGCCTGAAGAACCTCTTTTTCAGTAAACGGTGCAGAGAGAATATCATTCTCCGCTGCCTGTAATTGAGGTATATCATCAATCACAGATTCATCGAGTGTCACCGTACTTGTATTCGGGGGTCCAAAAAGTTGCTTATAATAATTAGAGATATACGCTTTCAGATTTTCATGTCAAACTATTGTCCCCTCGTCATGTTCAAGCTGTATGATTTTCTTCTTCCTATGTTTACCATTTGCAACCATATGGAAGAATTGTGTATTGTCTTCCCCTTGGACAACCTTAAGCGTTTTAGCACGCAATGCCCACTTGAGCTCCTCCTCTCTCAAGAGAGCTCGTAGACCTTGCTCAGCCTCGGACTTAGTTCTTTGCACATTAACAGAAAGAAGAGTGTCTTCGGCCTTTAAGCCTAGTGCCTCAATTAATTGAGTAAGACGCTCTTTTTCTTGTTTGTAAATCCCACTCTCATTTCTGGCCCAACCTCTCAAAAACTGTCGGAGATGTCTAATTTTATTTTGCCATCTCTCAACATGCATCCTTCCACTAACCGGCTTAGCCCATTCGCGTGCAATGATCTCCAAAAATCCTTCTCTCTCGAACCAGCATTGTTCGAAGGAGAAGGTATTTTTATTTGCCACATGTGTAGCCTCACCCGAGTCTAATAGAAGTGGTGTATGATCCGAGATCGCTCTCTGCATCGCATGGACCGACACCAACGGACACTTTTGTTCCCACTCCACACTAGCAAGTACCCTATCCAACTTTTCATAAGTTGGAATGGGTAACGAGTTGGCCCATGTAAATTGTCTACCGGTGAGTTCTATTTCTCTCAAATTAAGACTCTCGATAATCATGTTAAACATCATAGACCAACGTCCATCAAACTTGTCATTGTTCTTTTCATCTCTCCTCCTTATTGTATTAAAATCCCCCCCCCCCGACTAGTATTGGCAGATTCTCATCTCCACAAATCCGCACCAAATCGGCCAAAAAGTCTGGTTTAAATTCAGGTTGTGCTGCCCCATATACAGCTACAAGAGACCACCAGAATGTTGGGGAACGTAGTAATTTCAAAAAAAATCCTACGCACACACAGGATCATGGTGATGCATAGCAACGAGAGGGGAGAGTGTGTCCACGTACCCTCGTAGACCGAAAGCGGAAGCGTTAGCACAACGCGATTGATGTAGTCGTACGTCTTCACGATCCGACCGATCCCAGTATTGAACGTACGGCACCTCCGAGTTCAGCACACGTTCAGCTCGATGACGTCCCGCAAACTCCGATCTAGCAGAGCTTCACGGGAGAGTTCCGTCAGCACGATGGCGTGGTGACAGTGATGATGTTGCTACCGACGCAGGGCTTCGCCTAAGCACCGCTACGAGATGACCGAGGTGGAATATGGTGGAGGGGGGCACCGCACACGGCTGGGAGAGATCAACAGATCAACTTGTGTGTGTAGAGGTGCCCCTGCCCCCGTATATAAAGGAGCAAGGGGGGAGGCCGGCCGACCCTTGGGGCGCGCCAAGGAGGGGGGAGTCCTCCTCCTAGTAGGAGTAGGACTCCCCTTTCCTAGTCCAACTAGGAAGAGGGAAGGGGGAAGGAAAGAGAGGGAGAGGGAGAGGGAAAGAGGGGCCACACCCCCTCCCCTAGTCCAGTTCGGACTCCTCATGGGAGGGGGCGCGTCACCTCCTGGGCTGCTGCCCTCTCTCTCCCCTCAGGCCCACTAAGGCCCAATACTTCCCCGGGGGGTTCCGGTAACCCCTCCGGCACTCCGGTTTTCGCCGAAATCACCCAGAACACTTCCGGTGTCCGAATATAGTCGTCCAATATATCGATCTTTACGTCTCAACCATTTCGAGACTCCTCGTCATGTCCGTGATCATATCCAGGACTTCGAACTACCTTCGGTACATCAAAACACAAAAACTCATAATACCGATCGGCACCAAACTTTAAGCGTGCGGACCCTACGGGTTCGAGAACTATGTAGACATGACCGAGACACGTCTCCGGTCAATAACCAATAGCGGAACCTGGATGCTCATATTGGCTCCCACATATTCTACGAAGATCTTTATCGGTCAAACCGCATAACAACATACGTTGTTCCCTTTGTCTATGTTACTTGCCCGAGATTCGATCGTCGGTATCTCAATACCTAGTTCAATCTCGTTACCAGCAAGTCTCATTACTCGTTCCGTAATACATCATCCTACAACTAACTCATTAGTAACAATGCTTGCAAGGCTTACAGTGATGTGTATTACCGAGTGGGCCCAGAGATACCTCTCCAACAATCGGAGTGACAAATCCTAATCTCGAAATACGCCAACTCAACAAGTACCTTCGGAGACACCTGTAGAGCACCTTTATATCACCCAGTTACGTTGTGACGTTTGGTAGCACACAAAGTGTTCCTCCGGTAAACGAGATTTGCATAATCTCATAGTCATAGGAACATGTATAAGTCATGAAGAAAGCAATAGCATCATACTAAACGATCAAGTGCTAAGCTAATGGAATGGGTCAAGTCAATCACATCATTCTCCTAATGATGTGATCCCGTTAGTCAAATGACAACTCATGTCTATGGCTAGGAAACTTAACCATCTTTGATTCAACGAGCTAGTCAAGTAGAGGCATACTAGTGACACTCTGTTTGTCTATGTATTCACACATGTACTAAGTTTCCGGTTAATACAATTCTAGCATGAATAATAAACATTTATCATGAAATAAGGAAATAAATAATGACTTTATTATTTCCTCTAGGGCATATTTCCTTCACGGAACCCATCCAGTTTTGATCTCACCCTAAATTTAACCGAAAAGTCTCCCTGAACCACATTAAGCACCTCTAGCATCTCACACTGCACTCCCATAAAATCCCGCCGGATCTTCCTCTAGGAGGTAAGATGTGCCAGTCAAAATCGATACCACTAGAGAGAGTTTGAAGAAACTATGATGTGAAATTATCTCGTCCTGTTTCCAAAAGTGCAATAAAGTCTAAGTGTTGTTCTATCGTTGTCTCCGCTAAGAACCTTCGTTTAGCCAAGTCAGCTAGACCTCTACTATTCCAAAAGAGTCCTTTCATAAGTCATCATGAAATTTTTTCTTAAGCTTAACTCTAGCGCTTCTGCGTACTGCCGAAGTAGGATAAATTTTCCGCTTCCAGGGTCGTTTGGGCTTCTCCCCAACACCCTGCAGGAAAATAGGATTGGCGATGACAAAAATTACGCCCTCCATCAGGAGAGGCTCTACCGTGTCTGTAGTCTCCGATCCCTCCTCATCCTCGGCCTCCGCACTAGGCAAAAGATTGTTACATATATTTGCGAGATCAACCATTCCTAAATTGTTCATTTCATTGTCATTCATGGGTTTGATAGATGCAAGATTACAAATAATTTCGGAAGCCCTCTCCACTTCCAAGTCCCCAAAGAAATTCCTAAGTCGTTTGCCTTATCCACTATTTCATTTTCTCTAAAGTGCAAAATTGAACAACTTTTATCAAAAGACGCGCCTGTAGTAGCCTCGACATGACGAAGCATGGCTGCCCTCTTGGCACGCGGTAGCTGCAGGTCGTCCGCGTCAGGCTATCCCTGGATCCGGTTGCTGACACGCCTGCCAGCCGTCACCGGATCTGCGATCCCGCCGAAAGCGATAAGCTCCTCGGCTGTCCTCTCCCGGGGGGTATGCTCCCGACTCCCACACACTTCCCCTAGCGTCGGTGAAGGAGCGCAAGGCGTAGTCGAGCGGAAATCAGCCGAAGTGGTCAAGGGGGAAGAGGACCATGGAGCCACCTGCTCACTAGTCCCGCTCCCCCTTGCCAACATAGCAGCGCGGCCCCTGTCCGTTCTGCACGGCACGGTCCTACGGAGGGGTTAAGGCACTGGGCTCCTGCCCGCACCTCACTCCCAGCTCGCCCGGGATAACCGGGATAGAAAGAGCACCTCGGACCTCCTGTCCAGGTGCCCCTCCCAGAGAGGTCGAGTCGGACACGTGTAGGCAGGCGCTATGGGCCGGGCCTCCTGCCCACGCCCCCCCCCAACTCGCGGCCAACCCGCAAGTGTCCACCTGCCCACCGGGCGTAGAGCCCATCCTGACTGGGTCGCTGTCAGCGTGTCGTAGTCCCTGTGGTGCCTGCTGTGGGGTATCGGAAACCTAAAGGGCCGTCATCGCCTCACAGGCCGGAACCAACACCGGTGGTAGCTCAAGTTCCGCCGGGTCGTCCGCCTCGATTCTGGAGCTCCATAACCGACTAGGAGCCGACCTCGCTCCAAACGAACCAAAGCAAAGTGTGTTCGTCGGAGTTATGGACGGGGGCGCCTCTTTGGCGGAGTTATCTGCCTTATCTGGTTGCGCATTGGGCCCCTTGGCCGACTCCCGTGGTGAGTTATCTGACCCCTTATCCTGATTCCCGGGGGCTCCGCCCCCCTCAATTGTGTCCATATCCTAAATCTCATCCCCATCCTGGGAAATCAGAGTGTCCTCGATCTCAAGCTCTAAAGCGTAAGTGACTCCAGCATGTGTCCATCTAACCATATCTAGTATGAACTCAATGCTCACAACACTGACCAGCAACCTCGCGGCCCCAGTATATAAAGTACCTAGTAAATGAATTTTAATACATATTCATGATAGATCTAGACATTGATTGGTTTTTTTATAGGCTTAGTGAAATTTGAAATGGTCTGGCAAAAGGCAACATTAATAATAGGCCTCTAAACCCAGATGGAACTACGGAAGGGAGTATCTCCCTCAACAAAAACTATTGAATTCTGCTTCTTCCTGTTCATATAGACAATATAATACCTTTTCTAGTGCAATAGATTAGTTCTTTTTAATTCGTGTAAACAGGGTCAGATCAAGTACTGATTACTTAAATAAGATTTCCTGGAGGTATTGCTAGGACAAAACAATTTCAACTTTATCTTTGGAAACGCGCGACAGAAACAACCGCTTACATATTAGTGCCTTTCATTGTTATTTGGTGTGTTTAACCTGAAACATTTCGTGGATTAAACTGGACTGTGTTATGAATTCCGTAATTTAAGCAATCTTTTAGATGGTTAGACTATACATAAAGTTTTATATCTATTCACAGATGTGGTTCCTCACACAATAAAACAACATTGCTTGATAACCCTTTACGTGTATATGGGGAATATATTGCTGGCCCCGCTGGGATATATCACACCTAGGACTAAAGTTACTTCGTGCTTTGATATTTGCATATTTTTACCATCTTTATTGCAGCATATCCTCATTTTATGTCTTAATAAATTCTAGTTTAGAGTACTATCATGTCTAAAACATGAACAATATGGTCTATATTTGAGTATTATTTTATGTTTAATTGATTTTACATCTAATTAATATGCACTCATATGGATTAGTTCAAGTTAAATACGAATTGGTTCATCACGGCTAGTACAATGTTGCATAGTGTAGACACATGAAATGTGTAACCTCAAAGCACAACTGGAAGATATATAATCCTTTCGTTCTATATTAATTGTCACTCAAACAGATGTATTTAACACTAAGAGGAGGCAATAGATGGCAGAGAGGTGTAGCCCACTGGGAGCAAAAAAATCCAAATTAAAATGAAACTAGAATTTAATGAGGTAGCTTTAGTTTGCTTCACTAATCACCTAAAAAACTACGTGTATGGTGCCCTGCAAAAAGAAACCACGTGCAGCGTGAATCAGAAGTATATGTCAAGGTTGATGGGTAGTTAATTAATTTATGTTTTTAAGCTATTGCATTTTCTGGTCTCAAATTTCATGTATACATACGAGACCCTGAATACACGCAAGTATGATGATTGTTTAAGATGAGGAGACATGCAGGAGTCGTATTATACATATTTAAGCTCGCTTCGATTGACAGGGAAGAGATACAAAGGATAAAGTCAAGCAATCCTGAGATTAGCCACCGAGAGGCATTCAGTACTGCTGCAAAAAACGTAAGTACTCTTAATTATAGTACATTTTTATTATTCATGTGCGCGCGTCATCATCGGTACATAAACTTGAGTATATAAACACAATACGTTGCCATTTCTCAATGGACTGAGGTAACGTTATCATGAATAGCCTCCCGGCCAGGTTTGCTCCTATGCCGATGCAAGTGCAGGCCGAGGTAGGCCCGCAAACTACCATGAATTATTCAGAAAATACAAACGACCAATACAAACTGTCCAAAGAACAGCGACACAAGAAAAAAATACTCCAGAAAGTACAACCACAATTACTCTAATCTAAAACGACCCAAAGTCGCTTCAGCCCACTGCCTAACGTCTAGGGAGAATGTTTCGTGGATCTAGGCGTCCCAACCAAGATGCGACTTCCGACATGCACCGCAATGTTCAAAGGTTCTCTGTTATGTTTATGTGTTTGGACTATTGCATAAAATGGATTGCATTCGCCGCGTTTTCCTCTGGCATGCACGCAAAGACGCTAGTGACGGCTACTGCTACGTCAATGAGCAGCGTGTGTGTCATCCTCTCCGCATCCATGACTTTCATCACATGGGCATCACACCGCACCCGTTGGCCAAGGCTCCAAAAGACCGACCCGACCAGACCTTGGCCGTGCCTCCCGAGCAGTCACTCGGTGGATGTACGCACCATCTTCCGCGCTTCGACCACTTGGCATGTTGGAAATGGTGAGACCCATCTGTTCTGGAAGGATCATTGGTTTGACGGTCAATCCATCGTTGAGGCCGCTCCCGCCGTCCTCGTGTTGGTGCCATGTCAACATCACAAGTGTTGTATGGTCGCTGAGGGGCCTTCACATGAGAGATTGGATCCATGATATCCACGGCAGTCATGGACCCTCCGTTCTCATCGAGTACGTTGAACTGTGGCTGCGATTGCACCAATTCGTGCTAACGACGGAGCATGACGGTTTTTCCTGGAAGTGGTGCACCCAATGCATCTACATAGCGCGTTCCTACTATGAAGAGATGTTCCTTGGGTTCACGACTCAACATCGCTGGGAGCTCGATTGATGCACCTGGGCCCCGCACCAATAAAACTCTTCCCTGGCTAGCGCTCGCTAATGGGCGGCTAATTGGTTGTTGGAACATGGCCTTCCACATGCCCCGTGTTGCGTGCTCTGTGACCTTGAGACAATGACTCACCTGCTTGTTGATTGCCTATTTTGTCGCCAAGCGTGGCATGATATGCTCTCGTGGTGTCGTTCGAGCACCTGACCGCTCGACGCCGGCGGGGATTTCATTGACTAGTGGGCCTCAGCCTTCGATGCATCGCCCACTGGCCAACGCAAGGGCCTATCAACCTTGGTCATTCTCACTGCATGGTGGATTTGGAAGGCTCGGAGTGGTTGCATCTACAACATGGAACATCCCTCTGTCTCTAACATGACTCGGTCTAGACGCGATGAGGCTCGCCGTTGGGCATGTGCTAAGGCCAGCGGCCTGGATGTCATCCTACCTGAGACGTAGACGTAGGTTGTAGCTCGAGTGGCCTCTTAGGCTTCTCAAACCCACCCCTGTGCACGCCAATAGGTTGTATACGCGCTCCATGGGCAGTCTTAGTTGTTATTCTTGAACACTCTCTATCAATGAAAAGATACGCAAATCTTTTGTGTATTCGTGAAAAGAAATGAACATGGTCTGGTGTCAACTTCGGGATAAAACTTGACACGATGATTTAGCAATGACGGTGCACACATGCGGCCACTCACCTTCGTGGAGGTGTCATGTTAGAATTTTTTTTGTTGAGGAAAACAGCAGGACTGTGCTGCGTATTTTTATTAATTTCAAATAAATGAATGCAAATAGTCCATGAAAGAGAAAAAGAACTATACATCAAAAAGAAAAAGAAAACCTAGGAAAGGTAAAAAAATAATAAGCATACAACAAATACGAGCAACAGTAACATCCCACAAAAGGAAAAACAGTCTCAATCTGAATCTGAACCAGCGAATTATCTGAACATTGCAACCCAATCCGCCATGCCAGAATATTCCTGTCTTCCTGCTCTATGAATGAGCCAGTTCATCTCTTCTTTGAATTTGCGCCTGGAAGTATATAGATTTGGGGGAATCTTTTTAAATATGAAATCATTCCTCGTTGTCCATATTGCCCAGGAGACCAGAATTATGATTTCCAAAGTAAAAGACAAATTGACAAGATGCTTGAGATGCGTCACTTCATCCTGAATATTTGTGTTGTGGGGCTGCCATGAGGGGCACACATATTGCCAACATAGCTGAGCATATGGGCATTGAAAGAAGAGATGATCTCTTGTTTCCAGGGAGTGATGATTACACATAACACATGTGTAATCCTCAATGAAGAAATTTTTCCGGTGTAGCATAGCTCTCGTGTTTAATCTGTTAAAGATCAAAAGCCAGTAGAAGATTTTGTGTCTTAGTTGGCAGCAGGTTTTCCATAACCATTTAACGACTGGAATGGGCTCTGGATGAGTGACTATCAGCTTATATGTCTTAGAGATGCTGTAAGCATGTGCTCCTTGTGGTAGTTGCCAGATATCATGCTCTGAAACTAGACTAGTATTATGCAACAAAAGTTTCAATTGTTGAAATTGCTCATAAGCTTCTTCTGACAGAGGGACATGAAAGTTGTAGCTAAATCCTCCAAACTGCCCAGCTTGTTGACGGAAATATTCTGATTCCGTGAGAAGGAAAATAGGTGTGGCCATAAGTCCCTTTTGGGTAAATCATCCCATATATCAGACCAAAAGGAGAGAGATTTTCCATCCCGCAAAGAGCAGACCGCAAGTTCCTTGTAATCAGGAAGTAGCTTAAGACAGTACCTCCACCAGAAGGAGCAAGTTTGAGTACTAATTGGTGAGAGTCCCTCTGGATAATATATTTCCCAAACCAGATGCACAAATGGAATTTCTGCATGATCGATGAATTTATGCACCATTTTCATTAGTAAACATTTGTTTTGAAGCCACAGGTTTAAGATACCCAAACCACCTTTGTTCTTGGGTCAACAAATCATATCCCATGCTACTAAAGGTGGGTTTTTCTTTTCAAGGTCTTTTCCTCTCCAAAAAAGATGCCTTCTATATTTATCAATTTGCTCAATAATACCTTTATAAAGGAGCAGGCAGCTCATGAGAAAGGTTGGCAATGAGGAAAAGACAACATTGACCATAAGCAGTCTCCCGTCATAGCTTAAATACTGAGAGCATGTGGAAAGCCTCTTCTGAATCCTCGCAATGAGATACATGAAGTGCTCCATTTTTGGTTTAGTAAAGCTAAGGGGTGTTCCCAAATAGGTAAATGGGAACTTTCCAATTGCACAACCCAAGATAGCGAATAGTAATTGCATTTGTTCCTCTTCCACGTTGATAGAAATCATGTTGGATTTCTGGAAATTTACCTTGAGACCAGAGGCCTTAGAAATAAATGCCCAGAAGGTGTTTGAGATGTTCCAACTGATTGGAGCAAGCAGGCATGATAATCAAGGTGTCGTCCGCATCTTGAAGAATGGGAAAATCTGGACATGTCCGAAACCGGATGGGTGGCTGAATGAGCTCTCTATGCATTGCATCATTGAGAATTGTTTGTAGGAAATCTGTGGCCAAAACAAAGAGCAAAGGAGAGAGGGGGGTCCCCCTGTCTCACCCCGCATCTGTATTTGAACTGAGCTCCAGGTATGCCATTAAGGAGGACAGATGAAGTGGCAGAGCCAAGAATGTGCTTGATCCAAGAGCACCAAGTGTCTCCAAAACCTTTTCCCTTAAGAATTGCTAGAATCATACCATGTTCCATCTTATCAAAGGCTTTCCCAAAATCCAACTTGAGTACAATAGTTGGCTTCTTACTTTTATGACATTGAAATAGAAACTCATATGCCCAGGCAATACAGTCTTGGATCGTCCTTGATTTGAGAAACTCATATTGATTAGTGCGTACTAATTCCAGAATAACAGATTGCAATCGATTAGCCAGTAGTTTTGTCAAGAGTTTAATAGTGCAACTCAAGAGTGATATTAGTCTGAAGTCATTGACTACCGATTTTTTTTCTTTTTTTTGAAAAGGGGTTTTACCCAGCCTCTGCATCAGAAAGATGCATACGGCTCATATTATTAATAAAAACCAGCAACAAGTCTCCAAGTCTCGAAGTATGAAAAAAAACAAAACGCTCATAAGAGCTAAACAGAAAAGCCACAACCGGCTGGCAAAAAAATAGGAGCACTACATGCCTATCCTATTACATGACCGTCATCCAAACCGGTTGAAAATATCCCGAGCTACCATCTCCCATCGGGTAGACGCAGTAATCAAACGCTCCCTGGCCTCCGTCGGAGTGAGTAGCGATCACATACGGATCAACGCTGTGGCCCTGAAGATAACCTGCAAAAAATGAATGTTCGTTGATCTGTTAAAAACCAAATCATTTCTGCACATGTTCGTTGATCTGTTAAAAACCAAATCATTTCTGCAGTTCCAGACTGCCCATAATAAAGCACAGACGCCAACGCGAATGTGCCTCGCTGTATCGGAGTCAACCCCATCAAGCCACGTTCCAAATAACATGTTGATGGACGTAGGCGGATTAATATTAAAAGCAATATGAATCGACCACCATAGAATCTTAGCGAGCGAACAATCAAGAAAGAGGTGTTTGATAGTTTCGTTATGGTCACAAAAACTACATCTAGCAGAACCCACCCAATTGCGTTTTGCCAGATTATCCTTAGTCAAAATAACTTGTTTATGCACGAACCACATAAAGACTTTGATTCGCAAAGGTACCTTTACTTTCCAAACGTGCTTCAAGGAAGGAATGACGCTAGAGTTTATGACGTCCAGATACATGGATTTGACCGAGAACACGCCGTTCTTAGTTAGTTTCCAATACAACTGATCTGGCTGCTAAGACAACTGGACATCCATCAAACGTCTTACAAGATGAAGCCAGGCCTCCCAACGATTTCCAACTAGCGTCCTCCGAAAACTAATATTGAGGGGAGTGGATTGTAGAACGGTTGCAACGTAAAGAAGGATATTGAAGTGCAAGGGGAGTCCCCCCAAGCCACGTATCCTCCCAGAACCTCGTATTAGCTCCATTTTCGACTAAGAACCTTGTCCTGTTGAAAAAGAGTGGCTTGACTCTCATCAATCCTTTCCAAAATGGTGAGTCAGTCGGCCTCACTGTCACCTGGGCCAAGGTTTTAGACTGAAGATACTTATTTCGCAAAATCTGAGCCCAAGTAGCCTCTGTCTCGGACGAAAGTTTAAACAGCCACTTGCTAAGGAGACATCTATTTTTGACTTCCAAATTTTCAATACCTAGACCCCCTTGGTCCTTCGGCCTACAGATTATATCCCATTTAGCAAGCCTATACTTTCGTTTAAGCTCATCACTCTGCCAAAAGAATCGAGATCGATAGAAGTCTAGCCTCTTCCTGACACCCACCGGGACTTCGAAAAAGGATAGAAGAAACATAGGCATACTGGTGAGGACCGAATTAATCAAAATTAATCGCCCTCCATATGACATGAGCTTCCCTTTCCAACAGCTCAGTTTCTTCTCGAAACGATCCTCGATGCATTTCCACTCTTTGCTAGTCAGCTTACGATGATGGATGGGTATACCTAAATACGTGAACGGTAACGTGCCCAACTCACATCCGAACAATTGTTTATACGCCTCCTGGTCATCATTAGCTCTTCCAAAACAGAACAATTCGCTCTTGTGGAAGTTAATTTTGAGCCCGGACAATTGTTCAAATAAGCATAACAGAAGCTTCATGTTTCTCGCTTTTGCCAAGTCGTGCTCCATGAAGATGATAGTATCATCAACATACTGAAGGATGGAGATACCGCCATCAACTAAATGCGGAACCAGGCCACCTACCTGCCCCGCATCCTTAGCCCGTCCTATTAAAATAGTCAGCATATCAACCACTATGTTGAATAGGATCGGTGACATGGGATCTCCTTGCCTTAACCCTTTGTGAGTCTGGAAATAGTGACCTATATCGTCATTCACTTTAATCCCAACACTCCATTTTTGCGTAAAGGATTCAATCTGGTTTCTCCAGGCCATGTCAAATCCTTTCATACGCAGAGCCTGTTGAAGGAAAGGCCATTTAACTTTATCGTATGCTTTTTCAAAATCCACTTTAAAAACAACGCCATCTAGTTTTTTTGAGTGAATCTCATGGAGCGTTTCATGCAAGACGACAACCCCTTCAAGGATATTTCTATCTGGCATGAAAGCAGTCTGGGACGGTTGCACAACTGAATGCGCAATCTGCGTAAGTCTGTTCGTCCCAACCTTGGTGAATATTTTGAAACAAACATTAAGCAGACATATAGGCCTGAACTACTCAATGCGAACGGCCTCTGTCTTCTTAGGAAGAAGAGTTATCGTTCCAAAATTCAGCTTAAACAAATGAAGCTGGCCATTAAAAAACTGATGAAACATCGGCATCAGGTCTCCCTTAATGAAGTGCCAACACTTTTTATAAAACTCCGCCGGAAATCCAGCCGGTCCTGGAGCCTTATTATTTTCCATTTGTGCGATGGCCTCAAACACCTCTTTCTTCGTAAAGGGAGCAGTCAGAATCTCATTCTCGACAGTCTCAAGTTGAGGAACATCCTCAACCCTTGACTCGTCCAAAGACACAAAATTCTCTTCCGGAGGTCCAAACAACTGCTTATAATAGTTGGTAATGTAAACTTTCAGGTTCTCTTGACCAACTATCGTTCCTTCGTCTTGTTCTAATTGGAAAATTCTCTTCTTACGATGCTTCCCATTAGCAATCATGTGAAAGAATTGAGTATTATCCTCGCCTTGGACGATTTTGCGAACCTTAGCGCGCAATGCCCACTTCAATTCCTCCTCACGGAGATGCTCTTTCAGCCGCAACTCAGCCTCCATCTTAGTTTCCATCTCACTGGCACCTAAGATAGAAGTTTCAGCTTTTACTTCAAGGGTCTGGATAAGTAGAAGGAGTCGCTCCTTCTCCGCCTTATATATCCCATGCGTATGCTTAGCCCATCCACGAAGGAACCTTCGAAGATGACGAATCTTGCATTGCCATCTCTCAATGGGTGACCTTCCTCCTGAGTCTTTAGCCCACTCTCTAGCTAACAACTCGAGGAAACCTTCTCTTTCAAACCAAGCAAGTTCAAATGAGAAAATATTCTTGTTACCCACATGAGTTTGAGCTCCCGAGTCAACTAGTAGCGGCGTGTGATCCGAGATCCCTCGAGTCAACGCCTGCACTGTTACCAGGGGGAAACTTCTGTTCCCATTCGACACTAGCTAAAACCCGGTCAAGCTTCTCAAAAGTCGGTACCGGTAACGAGTTAGCCCAAGTGAATTTCCTACCCGAGAGCTCTATCTCTCTAAGATCCAAGATTTCAATGATAGTATTGAACATAAACGACCATCTGCCGTCAAAATTCTCATTATTCTTTTCCTCCCTTCTTCGAATAATGTTGAAATCACCCCCCACTAAAACAGGGAGCTGCTCATTACCACAGACACGGACCAGATCGGCCAAGAAATCTGGCTTGAGTTCTGGTTGCGCGGCTCCGTAAACCGCGACCAAAGCCCAATCAAATCCATCGGCCTTAGTTCTGACTCGAAACTTTACCGCAAACTCTCCCAAAACTACACTCCGAACTTCCAAAGTTTCACACTTAACCCCAAGTAAAATCCCACCGGATCTTCCTCGAGGGGGAGGCAATGCCAGTCGAAATCTACCCCCAGATAAAGTACTAAGAAAATGTGGAGTGAAGTTGCCTCTTCCAGTTTCAGACAGAGTAATAAAGTCCAAATGATGTTCAAGAGAAGCATCCGCTAGAAATCTTCTTTTAGCCAATCTTTAAGACCTCTGCTATTCCAGAAAATGCCTCTCATATTTCATCATGAAATTTTTTAGAGGTACGGATCTTAGCACTTCTACGCACAGCCGAAACCGGATAAACCTTCCGTTTCCAAGTTCGTTTAGGCTTAATGCGATCATCAGATCGAACACCACACTCGGGCTCTGCCGCAATCACCAAAGACTTCTATACATGGTTAGAGATCTCAGGGTAGGCATACCCCTCCTCCTCCTCCGTCTCCGGTACCGCAGGGTCAAGATCGGCACACAAACCATCAAGAACCCTAACCCCAAGCGCATCAATCTCCGACTCATTCATAGGCTTAACGGCAGCTATGTGACGGATCATTTCTCTAACGCTCATTCAGCTTCCAAATCAAGAATGTCATTAACAGACCTAGATATTTCTATATCATTATTACCAAGTGATACTCCTAGTTGGTTTGCATTGTGAACAATCTCATCATTGGTAAAATGCAAAATTGAATTCGAATTAATAACAGACATACCAGTGGAGATCTCGACGTCACGCAGCTTGGCCGCCCTCATAGCACACCTCAGCTGCATGTCATCAACGTCCAGCTGCTCCTGCAGCCTCCCGCTGATCCGCCTCCCCTCAGAGACAGGATCCGGGATCCCACCAAAGGCGACGACCTCCTCGCGCGAAGCTCTGCTAGGGGAAAGGCCTCCTGCCCTCCCCCAACAGCGGTGACCTCGGCCGGGATGACCGGCGCAGCACCACAGGACGACGCCAACTCCCGCGGCCTGTCCACGGAAGTCCCACCGACAGCCGAGACCGGCGAGACCAGCCTAGGGCGATCCAGGAGTGTGGTGATACGGCCACTCCACCTGACCCGCCCTCCAAGGCCGAACGCGTCCTGGCCAGAGGGGATACGGCGGCCTCCTGCACGCCCACCCCTCCACAAGCAGCCGGCCTCAAGGGAGGGAACGCCGAGCTCGCCCTCGGCACCGACGGTGACGGCAACTCAGAGCGCCGGACCTCCTGCCCGACACCTCCAACCGAAACCACCATCGCAGCCACCTCCACCGTAGCCGGAGGAAAGGTAAGAGAAGAGGGAGGGGCCTCCTGCCCCTCGGCACCTCTGAAAGGATCGATATAGTTGACTAGAGGGGGGTGAATAGGCAACTAACAATTTTTAGCTTTTCTTTACCAAATTAAACTTTGCATCAAAATAGGTTGTCTAGATATGCAACTAAGTGAGCAACCTATATGATGCAATGACAACAAGCACGCAAGCAAATAAGAGATATAACACGAGTAAGCTTGCGAAAGTAAAGCGACGAGATAACCAAGAGTGGAGCCGGTGAAGACGAGGATGTGTTACCGAAGTTCCTTCCTTTTGAGGGGAAGTACGCCTCCGTTGGAGCGGTGTGGAGGCACAATGCTCCCCAAGAAGCCACTAGGGCCACCGTATTCTCCTCACGCCCTCACACAATGCGAGATGCCGTGATTCCACTATTGGTGCCCTTGAAGGCGGCGACCGGACCTTTACAAACAAGGTTGGGGCAATCTCCACAACTTAATTGGAGGCTCCCAACGACACCACAAAGCTTCACCACAATGGACTATGGCTCCGCGGTGACCTCAACCGTCTAGGGTGCTCAAACACCCAAGAGTAACAAGATCCGCTAGGGATAAGTGGGGGGAATCAAATTTCTCTTGGTGGAAGTGTAGATCGGGGCCTTCTCAACCAATCCCGAGCAAATCAACAAGTTTGATTGGCTAGGGAGAGAGATCGGGCGAAAATGGAGATTGGAGCAACAATGGAGCTTTTGGGGGAAGAGGTGAGTCAACTTTGGGGAAGAAGACCCCCTTTTATAGTGGGGGAAGCAATCCAACCGTTACCCCACACTTCATCCCCGCAGAGAGCGGTACTACCGTTCCCTCTCGCGGTACTGCCGCTGGGCCCAGAGCGGTACTACCGCGGTGGTCAGGACGGTACTACCGCACTCGAGCGGTACTACCCCCCCCCACTGCCGCGGCAAGTACCGTAAAGCCCGACACGGAAAAAGACCCCTCGAATCGAGGCAGTACTAGCACGAAGCCGCAGCGGTACTACGGCTGGGGGCTACAGCGGTACTACCGCTGTGGAGCGGTACTGCCGCTTGTAGCACCCAAGCGGTACTACCGCTCCGGCCCGCGGTACTACCGCTGGGACCAGAGAGGGCACACTGAGAGAGGGGAACGAGCTCATCAACGAAGCGGAAAGGCTTGGAGGGTGTGCAAAGGAAGTGTACGTGATGATTCCACCCTAGCCTTTCCAAAGCGGACCTCCTCTTGATAGTACGGTGATCCCTACGAAACTAGTCCACCAAACTAATTCGAAAGTACTACACCGTCTTCGCTTCAAACTCCGAGGGGAGGGAATCGTGTCGTGCCAAAGGATGAATCTCTGAAAAACTCAATGCACACGATTAGTCTGCAAAAGCATTGTCATCAATCACCAAAATATCTTAGGGATAAATATGCCCTTACAATCTCCCCCTTTTTGGTGGATTGATGACAATACGGGATTTGCACAAACGGGAAAAGACAAAGGACATAAGCAAACCCCCAAGTCTCTAAAATATAGACGGGCTCCCCCTAGACGTGTGCCATCAAGATAAGTGCTTTGGTCTGCACGACACACATACTAGGATCAACACTCCCCCTGTATTTTAGAGACCAACAACCTAAGCGTGATTCAAGAGAGCAGGATATATAACATAATAAGCATGCAACTCATGAGATACCAAAAGACTAGAGACATAGATAAAGATATGATAAGGGATAAGGTAGCATATGTCTCACACCATATGACTGGAACTTAGGTCTCACGGAACACAAAACCAAACAAAGCACAAGGTAGCAAACACAATGAAAGCACAAAGACAAAGACACACTCGCAACACAACGACGCAAATCCCTAAACTCTCTCCCCCTTTGGCATCGAGACACCAAAAGGGGCAAAGAGCTAACCTACGGCTCCAGGTGAGAGCATGCTGAGGATCTCGAACATCAGGACTCTGCGTGATCATCTGCACCACCATCCTCGGCCGGAAACTACTCGGCATCTGAATCGGTCCACGGACAGTGCTGTTGGATCCACTCCTCCTCCTTAGTGATCTGACCCTTAGAGCCGCTGGTGACTGTCGCACCCAACAGACGCATAAGCTCCTTGTGACGTCCCCTTGCCTTCTTCTCAGCCACATGAGTAATGTACTGACCGTGAGACTCTATGCAGAACAGCTTCTTCATCTTGTGTTTGAGCTTCTTTGCCCAAGAGGGCTCTGCCGCAGAAAGCTCTGTCCCAGAAGGCACATAATCCTCCTCGTCATCATCGGCCTCATCCTCGCCCTCGGTCTCCATGGCAGCAGCAGAAGACGGAACCCCAGATGTAGGAACGGAGGTGCCCCAATTATCATTCTTCCTCAGACGCTTGATCTCATGAGAAACCAACTCCCAGTTTCCAGCTGCTCCGCGGGAAAGGAACGTCTCCAGGCCTTCTCAATGAGCAACATGATGAATGGACCATAGATCGGGCACTTGCGCTCAGAAATGGCAGTGAGAAGTTCAGACCACATAACATGAGAGATGTCCAGGGACTCGCCAGTGTTTGCTTCCTTCTCACACTGGCAGAAGAGAAGCATATCCACGAGATAGGAGTGAACCATATCCAGATTCCCGATGCGAGGAAAGAGGGTCTCTCGAAAGATACGATGAAGGATGTCCAGGTAGGCGGACAACTCATAGGCCTCCTTCTTAGTCACAGGGTGAACCTTCACAGTGCAGTAGGGCCAGAGGGCTTGCTTGTGAGTGGAGTTGACGTTGTGGTGAGGGCGAAAGCCAACAGGAGTCTCAAGCCCGCGATCTTCCACATGAAGTAACTCCATGAAGGCCTTCCACTTGACAGACAGTAACTTGCCATTTGTCATCCAGGTCAGAGTCCTTTCTTCATCAGTTCCAAGATGGACAGTAGCAAAGAACTGAGCCACCAAATCTGCATCAAAGTCCTTGTTGAACTGCATGATTCTGAGAATGTTGAGCTGAGTACACATCTGAAGAGCTTCACCAAAGTATTCGGGATCCTTCTCCATGGCATCCGTGTCGATGGAGCGAACATTAACAAAGAGATTCTTCTTGGCCTTGATCACATCAAAGTAGATGGCAAACTGAAAGCGGTTCCAGAACGGGCGGTTGACCAAACTGGGTTCTTGGTCTTCCGCATAGGGGTTGCGGCGACGCTTTGCCCAGAACTCCTTTGCAGACATCTCAGTCACAGTCTTGGCCCTTGGCTTCGGCTTGTTGGCAAGTTTCTTCTGACGTTGAGGATTAGCACTTGAGGAAGCACCCACTGGCGGCGGTGGAGCACTGGAGGAACCACCAGCAGACTCAGATGTGCGGTACTGCTTTGACGTTGAACGCCCGGGGTTGACACGGCGGACTTGCTGCTCAGGATGTTCATCACCTGGAACCAAACACACGAACAGAAAACCAACACGAAAGAAAAAAAGCGTAAGCCTCCAAACAAAACAACATGGATCAAACAAAGGTAGGGAATGATGGAATCTGGCAGACAGCGGTAGTACCGCTGGCCATAGGTGGCAGTACCGCCCAAGCGGTAGTACCGCCCCAGCGGGAGCGGTAGTACCGCGCAAGACGGGGAATCGGCAGTTCCTACTGCCGTGGTCAGATCCAGCACTACCGTACTGCCAAATTCAAAAATAATCCTACCAAAACTTAATCCACATAGTCTAGACGCCTTCTCCAAACTACTCAAGCCGAGATTTAGCCAAAAATCTAGAGATGCAACCACTATTGCCCCAAAAACACTAGATCTGAGAACTAGACAAAAAGAGAGAAAGAACGAGGGCAATACCGGCATCCATGGCAAGAGGACGAGGTGGGGATCGACTCCACCTAAGGGAATGGAGAGGGATGGCCCGAAGACGGCGGCCCGCCGGAGCCCTCCCGCGGCGAGGAGTCGCTGGAGAGAGGGAGAGGGACGAAGGGGTGGTGCGAATGGGTATGGGGGAGGAGAAACCTCCCCCTGCCCCGACATAACCCCCTGATCCCGCCCCCCAGCGGTAGTACCGCTCGGGTGGGCGGTAGTACCGCTTGTCCATATAAGCGGTAGTACCGCGCACCACCAGCGGTAGTACCGCCCAGCCAATACTCCAAAGACTAGACACAGAGGCTTAGCTCAAAAGAAGAGAGAAACAAACGGCAAGAAAAGAGAGCAAAACACACAGCAACAAAAGCATCAGCACGAGGACAAGAACGACACACCTCTACAACAGAGGGCGGTGGCCGAGGCCACCTATGTTTGAGTCAATTGGTATGGCACCGCGAAGAATTATCCTTGGGCCCATGACCAAACCTCGTCTTTGAAGCACAATTACCATCAAAAATGGCTAATGTGAAAGAGTTGATCAATTTATGCATAATAAGGGGAGGGAGAGTTCATTAAGAGAACAACACTCCCCCTATGTATATGCCTACACCTAAACAAGATAACAAGTCGAGTATGGTGGGGAGTGCAAGTGTTCAAGCAACATTGCTCGAATCAATGATATTTAGCTCATGCCTTAACTCGCGAAATCTTGCTTCATCCAATAGCTTCGTGAAAATATCTGCAAGGTTATCATGAGTGTTGACATAGTTGAGCTCGATCTCCCCTTGCCTAATATGATCCCGGATGAAGTGATACCGAATCTCAATATGCTTCGTCTTGAAGTGTTGCACCGGGTTGAGAGAAATCTTGATGGCACTTTCATTGTCACACCAAAGAGGCACTTTGTCACAAATGACACCGTAATCCTTTAAAGTTTGCCTCATCCATAAGAGTTGTGCACAACAACTCCCGGCCGCCACATACTCCGCTTCGGTGGACGAGAGAGACACACAACTTTGCTTTTTAGAAGACCAACTTACCAACGAGCAACCAAGAAATTGACACCCTCCGGAAGTGGACTTCCTATCCACTTTGTCTCCCGCCCAATCGGAGTCCGAATAACCTACAAGCTTGAAGTTTGCTCCTCTTGGGTACCATAAGCCAAAGTTTGGGGTATGAGCCAAATATCAAAAGATTCTCTTGACCGCCACAAAGTGGCTTTCCTTAGGTGCGGCTTGAAACCGTGCACAAATTCCCACACTCAACATGATATCTGGTCTAGATGCACAAAGGTAAAGTAATGAACCAATCATGGAGCGATATACCTTTTGATCCAATACTTTACCATTGGGATCGATGTCAAGTTGGCACTTGGTGGGCATTGGAGTGGACGCCGGCTTGACATCACTTAGCTTGAATCTCTTGAGCATGTCTTGAGTGTATTTGGCTTGGTTGATGAAGGTTCCTTCTCTTCTTTGCTTTACTTTGAAACCGAGAAAGAACTTCAACTCTCCCATGGAAGACATCTTGAACTTTGAGGTCATGAGTGCGGCAAATTCCTCATTGAAAGCTTTGTTAGGGGAACCAAAGATAATGTCATCAACATATAGTTGGCACACAAACAACTCCCCTTTGACCTTCTTAGTAAAAAGAGTGGGTCGATTAGCCCAACTTCAAACCCACGATCTTGTAACAACTCGGTAAGGTGGTCATACCACGCACGTGGGGCTTGTTTAAGGCCATAGAGTGCCTTATCGAGTTGATACACATGATCGGGAAAGTAGGGATCCTCGAACCCGGGGGGTTGTTTGACATACACCAACTCATTAATAGGTCCATTAAGAAAATCACTCTTCACATCCATTTGTTGCAACTTAAAGTTGTGACGAGAAGCATAAGCAATCAACAAACGAATAGATTCAAGGCGAGCAACGGGAGCAAAGGTTTCACCGTAGTCGATACCCTCGACTTGGGAGTAGCCTTGTGCCACCAATTATGCCTTGTTGCGGATGATGGTCCCATGAGAATCTTGCTTGTTCTTGAATATCCACTTTGTTCCAATAACATTGTGGTTCCCCGTTGGCCTTGGCACTAATCTCCACACCTTGTTGTACTCGAAGTTGTTGAGTTCTTCATGCATGGCATTGAGCCAATCCGGATCTTCGAGAGCTTCATATACCTTTTGGGGTTCCACACAAGAGACAAACGCGTGATGTTCACAATAGTTTGCCAATTGTCTACGAGTGCTTACCCCCTTTTGAATGCTTCCAAGTACATTCTTCATGAGATGACCCTTGGTGGAGAGCTTGGAAGCAATCTTGGCGGCACGACGCTCCAATTCCTCCTCGGAGGTGAGTTGAGGAGCGGTCACTTGATCATCTTGAGCGCCGTCTTGAGCTTGTTCTTGATCTTGAACTTGCTCGGAGGAGAGAACTTGACCTTGGTCATTACTTGGTGTGTCTCCACCGTCTTGATCATGATTTTGCCCTTGGTCTTGTTCATGAGGTTGAGGGCCTTCACTTTTTTCTTCGGAAGCGTGTGGGCCTTGGGTTGGTGATGGCTCCACTTGAGTGGAGCATTGTCCTTCTCCTTCAGCCACAAGGGTTTCCTCAATGGGTAGGACAAAACCAACACCCATTCTTCTTATGGCTTGAGGAGGAATTTCATCACCTACATCACAAGTGCCACTTTGCTCCACTTGGGAGCCGTTATTCTCATCAAACTCCACGTTACACGTCTCCTCAATAAGTCCTGTGGATTTATTGAGGACACGGTAAGCATGAGAGTTTGTAGCATAACCAACAAATATGCCCTCATATGCTCTAGCCTCAAATTTAGACAATCGAACAGCTTTCTTGAGAATGAAACACTTACACCCGAACACCCGAAAGTACTTGAGGTTGGGCTTGTTACCGGTGAGTATCTCATATGGAGTCTTGTTCAAGCCTTTGCGGAGGTAGAGCCGATTGGATGCATGACACGCGGTGTTGATGGCTTCGGCCCAAAAGTTGTATGGAGACTTGAACTCCGCCATCATGGTCCTTGCGGCATCCATCAACGTCCGGTTCTTCCTCTCCGCAACACCGTTTTGTTGAGGGGTGTAAGGTGCGGAATATTGATGCTTGATCCCCTCATCACTAAGAAACTCATCCAAGGTGTAGTTCTTGAACTCGGTGCCGTTGTCACTTCTTATTGTCAAGATCTTTGCATTGTGTTGACGTTGGGCTTCATTTGCAAAGTTAATGACGGTTTGTTGGGTCTCACTCTTCCTCTTGAAGAAATACACCCAAGTGTATCTTGAATAGTCATCCACAATTACCAAGCAATACTTTCTACCCCCAAGACTATCAAAGGATGGAGGTCCAAAGAGATCCAAATGAAGGAGCTCCAAAGGCCTCTTCGAGTAAATGAGAGTCGTGGGAGGGTGAGCCTTCTCATGAAGCTTTCCTTCGATACAAGCACTGCAAGCACGATCTTTAGCAAAGCTAACGTTCGTTAGTCCACGGACATGGTCCCCCTTGAGAAGACTTTGCAAAGATCTCATATTGACATGGGCTAAACGGCGATGCCAAAGCCATCCCACGTCAACTTTAGCCATTAAGCATGTCGCGGTCTTAGTGGGTCGCTCCGAAAAGTTAATCACATAGAGATCGTTCTCGACATGCCCAACAAAGGCTACTTTAAGATCTTGCTCCACAAGAGGGCCACGGTATCAATATCAAAGAAAGTGGCAAAGCCCATGATAGCAAGTTGACGAACGGAAAGTAAATTGTATGCAAGGGACTCAACTAGCATGACCTTCTCGATCGTGAGATCATGAGAAATGACAACTTTGCCGAGTCCCAATACCTTAGAAGACGAGGCATCACCCCACTCGACATTGGTGGGCATAGATGGAATCTTGTGCACGTCCACCATCAAGTCCTTGCTTCCGGTCATATGATTTTTAGCTCCACTATCAAGCAACCATGATCCCCCACCGGAAGCAAACACCTACAAGAGATCAATGCTTGGTTTTAGGTACCCATTTTGTAATGGGTCCTTTGATGTTAGTAACAAGGGTCTTAGGAACCCAAATGGACCATTCAATATACTCATGAGGAGAACCAACAAATTTGGCATAAACATGCCCATCACTAGCACGGCATAACACATAAGAAGGATTAAAGTCGCCGGCTTTGTTGGATGGGGTGGTATTGCCCTTCTTGACACCGTCACCCTTCGCATTGTTCTTATTCTCCTTGGAAGCACCCTCTCCCTCCTTCACAAAAGTTTGCTTGAGAGGAGGAGGTCATTTGTTCTTGTCATTCTTCTTCTTGTTCTTGGGCTTGGGTGCGAACCCAATCCCCTCCTTGGCCACAACTTCCTTTTGGTTTCTCAAAAGGTCGTTGAGGTTCTTCTCACCTTGTATGCATGACACAAGGCCTTTCTCAAGTTGCTCCTTCAACTTAGCATTCTCCTCAACAAGGTGCACATGCTCACAACAAGGGTTAGTAGCATTTGCATTATCAATTAACACCATATGAGGAAAGGTGGCTTTCTCCTTAGTTAGCTTTACTTGGAGTTGATCATGAGACTCCTTGAGGCTAGCATGAACACCCTTCAAGACTTTGTGAGCCTTGTCGAGAATGTCAAACTCCTCTTTAAGTCTAGCAAGATCAACCCCAAGTTTTGCCTTCTCGGAATTTAGCACACGAGACACAACAAGAGCATGATCAAGATCTTTCTTTAACTTAGCATGATCATCGTTGTATGACTCCTCAAGAGCCAAACGAAGACCACGCTCTTCATCAAGAGCATTGGAAAGATCCGAAATCTCATCGGCATAGTCACGACTATGCCCCTCCATCTTAGAGATGGTATCTTCATGAGCCTCGATCATGTCATTGGCTTCACCAAGTTGTTCCAAGAGAGCAACGAAGTGCTTCTTGGATTTACCCTTGAGTTTACCCATAAAGGTCTCAAACTCATTTTCCTCCACATTTGTCCCCTCATGTCCATCAATGCTATCCGTCGAAGAAGGATGATTAATGATGGTAGTTTTGATGTTGGGGGTTACCTTGTTGGTGGCTTTAGCCATGAGGCGCTTGGCGGTGATGTTCTCATTGGGTGGGTTGAAGAGAGACACCCGTGGAGTCTTCGCAATGGCAACGAAGGCCATGGCAACCGACTCACCATCTTCATCATCATCATCATCCTCATTGTACTCTTCTTGTACCACCAATGCCTTGGGAGGAGTCTTCTTGGTGAAGTTGCTCTTGTTGGGGAACGACTTGGCCTTGTCCTTTCTAATGAGCTTGCCACCATTGTCTTCCCTCTTCTCGTAAGGGCACTCCGCAACAAAGTGGCTCACATTGCCACAATTGAAGCAAGTCCTCACTCGTTGCTTGCCCTTTGCGCCACTTGAATTTCTCTTGTTGAAGTTTGGCCTTGTGTTCTTCTTGCTCCAAAATTGCCTTGAAGCAAGAGCCATGTGTTCATGATAGGCATACTTCGTATCTTCGAGGTTGCCCTCCTCTTCTTCCTCTTCATCCTCTTCCTCCATACTAACCTTGGCCTTTAGAGCAAGGTTGGGCTTCTTTACTCTTTGAGAGCGAAGAACCGCATTGTCGGCGGTCTTGTCCAAGATGCTCATAGCAACAAACTCATCCAACACTTCACTTGATGACAAGGTGTGGAAGTCCGGCCTTTGACGAATTACGGAGGACATGGCTTTGTGGTAGGGCATCATTGCCTTGAGGAATTTGCGCTTGATCCAATTGTCATCCGTGTCCTTACTTCCATGATCTCGGAGAGAGACCGCGAGTTTGGTTACTCTCCGAAAAAGCTCACGAGGTTCTTCATCTTCTTTCATTGCAAACTCGTCGGCTTCATCTTGCACCACTTCATAGTTGGAGCGTTGAATGCTTGCGCTTCCCCGATAGAGGGAAACAACTTGGAGCCAAGCATCTTTGGCCACGGTGTAAGGCCGGAGATGAGGAAGATCTTCGGGTGGGATTGCTTCTTGGATGATGAAGAGAGCATTCTCATTGAATTGATGATCCACAACTTCTCTAGGAGTGAAGTTACTTCGGTCATGCGGATAAAAACCTTCTTCAGTGATTCTCCAAAGGTTAGTGTTCACATGATTTAAATGACGCTTAAAACGATAGACCCAAGAACAAAATCTACATTCTTCTCAATCTTAGGGGCCGGGCCGGCATGATTCAAATGAGTGGAAGGGAGCGGTCCACCATAGACAGGTGGAGGTTCCACATGGGCAAAGATGCCGGTCCCATTTTTACCACTAGAAGAAGGAGCTTTCTCGCTAGTAGCTTCCCCCTTGTCGGTGGTAGCATCCGTCACCTTATTAGCGGGATCACCCACTTTCAACCGTGCGGTGGAAAGTTTAAGCCCTTCTAAGAATTTATTAAACATGCTTTCGACCTCGGTCGTCATGGAGGTTTTCAATGTGTCCAACGCCACATTGAATCCCTCACGAGAGACCGCGGTTCCCCCATCTCCCGTAGACGAGACCGGATTCACACCGGAGTGCTCCTCCACACCGTCTACGACGTCAACCATACTCTTTGGACGGTAAAGTCCTTAAGAAAGAGACGAGGCTCTGATACCAATTGCAAGGATCGATATAGTTGACTAGAGGGGGGTGAATAGGCAACTAAATTTTTTTAGCTTTTCTTTACCAAATTAAACTTTGCATCAAAATAGGTTGTCTAGATATGCAACTAAGTGAGCAACCTATATGATGCAATGACAACAAGCACGCAAGCAAATAAGAGATATAACACGAGTAAGCTTGCGAAAGTAAAGGGACGAGATAACCAAGAGTGGAGCCGGTGAAGACGAGGATGTGTTACCGAGGTTCCTTCCTTTTGAGGGGAAGTACGTCTCCGTTGGAGCGGTGTGGAGGCACAATGCTCCCCAAGAAGCCACTAGGTCCACCGTATTCTCCTCACGCCCTCACACAATGCGAGATGCCGTGATTCCACTATTGGTGCCCTTGAAGGCGGCGACCGGACCTTTACAAACAAGGTTGGGGCAATCTCCACAACTTAATTGGAGGCTCCCAACGACACCACAAAGCTTCACCACAATGGACTATGGCTCCGCGGTGACCTCAACTGTCTAGGGTGCTCAAACACCCAAGAGTAACAAGATCCGCTAGGGATAAGTGGGGGAATCAAATTTCTCTTGGTGGAAGTGTAGATCGAGGCCTTCTCAATCAATCCCGAGAAAATCAACAAGTTTGATTGGCTAGGGAGAGAGATCAGGCGAAAATGGAGCTTGGAGCAACAATGGAGCTTTTGGGGGAAGAGGTGAGTCAACTTTGGGGAAGAAGACCCCCTTTTATAGTGGGGGAAGCAATCCAACCGTTACCCCCACTTCAGCCCCGCAGAGAGCGGTACTACCGCTTGGCCAGCGGTACTACCGCTTAGCCAGCGATACTACCGTTCCCTCTCGTGGTACTGCCGCTGGGCCCAGAGCGGTACTACCGCGGTGGTCAGGGCGGTACTACCGCACTCGAGCGGTACTACCCCCCCCCCCACTGCCGCGGCAAGTACCGTAAAACCCGACACGGAAAAAGACCCCTCGAATCGAGGCAGTACTAGCACGAAGCCGCAGCGGTACTACGGCTGGGGGCTACAGCGGTACTGCCGCTTGTAGCACCCAAGCGGTACTACCGCTCCGGCCCGCGGTACTACCGCTGGGACCAGAGAGGGCACACTGAGAGAGGGGAACGAGCTCATCAACGAAGCGGAAAGGCTCGGAGGGTGTGCAAAGGAAGTGTACGTGATGATTCCACCCTAGCCTTTCCAAAGCGGACCTCCTCTTGATAGTACGGTGATCCCTACGAAACTAGTCCAACAAACTAATTTGAAAGTACTACACCGTCTTCGCTTCAAACTCCGAGGGGAGGGAATCGTCTCGTGCCAAAGGATGAATCTCTGAAAAACTCAATGCACACGATTAGTCCGCAAAAGCATTGTCATCAATCACCAAAATATCTTAGGGATAAATATGCCCTTACAACCTCCCACCTCAACAGGCTTCGTCACGCACGGACTCACCATAGGGCTCACGGTATCAACTCGGTCACCCCAAAGCCTAGGCGGAGCCGAGAATGCCCCCAAGGAACCAAGCTGCAAGGTGCTCATCGGGACCGCACCAGTTGACCCAACAGGAGTAGTGTCACCAGAATCAGACAGACTAGAAGGCCCCTTGGCTGTATCATCATCACTCTTAGCAGTATCATCCTGGTTCCCCGGAGCACCTCCTCCCTCAGAGGTGTCCATGGGGTTATCATCCTCAAACTCACTGAAAAGGTTAGGATCCTCATACTCAACATCCAACTGATACAGAACGCCTTCATATGCCAAGGCACCACGTCTGGCAGGAACTCAATGTTAGCAACACTGACAAGTAGACGCGCCACCCCGTGAGCACGTGTGAACTGCATATCCACCTGCTAAGTCTTGCCAATCAACGAACCCAGGCTCCGTGTCACCAAAAAGCTGTCCAGTGGCTCAGATGGCGCCCCAGAGAAACGAACCCAAATCTGAGTTAACGGCGTGCCCTGCGGCTCCTTCTTTTTCCACTCATCAAACTACAACACAAAACTAGTGCCCATGACCTTGCTCATACCGAACTTGAGGATTCTCAACTGATCCTCCTTAGACGGGAAATCTACTTTATAAGTTGTATCTGTGAGCTTGAGCAACGACCACTGAAAATTACCCGGAGCGAGCTCCCTCAACTGCTGAATGATCTGCGCCTCGGTCAACGGTCCATGAACCACCTTCACCACACCGGGGAAGGAGGTCTCCACCGCGGGTGTCAAGGGTTCCACACTGGGAGACTCGAAAAGCATCAACTCCGAGCAGCAAACCCCGTATGTCTCAACGGAAGGTTTAGGCCCCAACATAAGAGGACACTCGGCAGCTGAATGTTTAGGTTTCCAGCACAAGTCACATAACTCCACAGTGCATTCAACCATAAAGTGTCCCGGTTCACCACAACGGAAACAGGTTAGCTTCTTCTTTTTAGTCGCCCACTTGGACACCTTGTCAACCTCGGACTTCTCCGTACCTTGCTCAGAAACAGAGTCTCCAGTCTGCATGGGCTCCGGCAACGTGACTGCAGCCGGTGCCTGAACCGTCTCCACCGCCACCTGCGGTAAAGCCGATCCACCGTCAGCCACCTCCGGCTCGGCAGAAGTCTTCAGGTGCTTTGGCGGAAAGTGACGCCGGTTCCCGCCCCGACCTTCACGGAAATGACCCTAGAAAGAGCGGTTATTAGGGCCAGCCGCACCCTCCACAAAGTTGCCGGGCGGCCCTTGAAAACCCTGGTTGGCATTGCCTTTGTCCACCCAAGCATAGCCACGGCCACCTCCGGTAGATGAAGAGCCCCGATGCAGACCAGAACCATAAGCATCATATCCATCATCGCCCCACTGGCCACGCGGAGGGTTACGATCATCGCCCGCAGATGCACCCGCCCGGCGGCCGATCGAGCCTTGGCCCGAGGCACCGCTACCACCCGCCATCTGCCTCGGCCACGGCTGTTGGGGCGGCGGCGGCTCGGCCCTAGGTGGCGGCGGCGTGGCTGCCCTAGGCTGGAGTTGTGGAGGCGCAGCCCTTAGCGGTTGGGGAAGGGCTGCCCTAGCCGGAGGCGGAGGAGGCGCCGCCCGAGGCGGCGGCGGAACCACCCGAGACGGAGGCGCCACCCGAGGCGGCGGCGGAGCCCCCCGAGGTGCAGGCGCCGCCCGCGCGGGAGCCGGCGCGGCAGTAGCCGCAGCCTGAGCAGCGGAGACCCCCGCAGCCCCGGTCGGGTTCCTCACCACCGGCGGACCGGCGGCGGAGGTGGTTTTGGCGGCATCGCAGCCGGACAAAGTCCAGGTGGCAGGCGGCGGCCAACGCCGGCGATCCCCGGAGCAAGACGGCGCAAGGACACGGACGGAAAACCAGGCCTCCCGCGGCGGCGAACCCTAGCATGAACGGGGTGAGAGGAGGAGGGAGAACGTGCATGCGGGGGCGACCGACCCGAGGCCACCACATGCACGTCGCCCACACCCACCTCAATGCAGGCCTGGCCAGCCCCCTGGGCCTCTAGCCCAGTACTAGCCAAACCCACATCGCCATCGCTCGCTTGCGGCCCAACTATGCCCAAAAGCGAATTCAAACGCGCCGATCTAGCCTCCCGAATATCACGCGTACCGGTCACCACCGGCAATTGCTGCGACACCATCCGACCACCCTTCTTCTTTCTCCTAGCCACTCTCGTCTAGCACTCGGGACGAAAAAATCGGACAAGGTGATAGCCGGCGGCCCCTCCTTCGGCAACGGACCACTCCATGGTTTCACTTTCGACTTCTGCGAAGGAACCGGAGTACCGAGCGATAACGATTTCTTGCAACTCACCACAGGTTTAGTCACAGGGATAGATGTTACCAAGCCACTCGTAGATGGCGGCCGAACTGTCGGTTCCGGCAGATCCTCATCATCTTCATCGTCATCAGCAAGAATCCAGAAACGTCCCCCAAACCGCTGCGAAGGCTTGGGTCCATCGTCGTCCTCCGTAAGATCAACTACGGCAGTTTGTTCTTCGCAGTCCATGGGGACCTGCACACATTCAAGAACCTCGATATGGAAAAAATCAATCTTTAAATGCTTACCGATATCAAGCTCTTCGTCAATGTTGAGATGTCGTCCGGACAAAATTTCTCCTTCTTCATCTCGGATCGTCATCCAATGAGACGGGTGCGAGTAGATCAGGCCATTGATCCATCTCCCCACCTCTCGAGCATCTTCAAAATGCACGTACCATTTCGTAGGATTCAAAAAACCCCGATCCTGATCCTCCGTCGAGGGATCTCGACGAGAAGCCGGGGAAGAGGGCAGATCGAGCGCCGCCACGGGAGCCACCACGAGCGTCGGCCGCACCTCATCCAGAGGAAGAGGCGGATCCGGCGACAACCGCAGCGGCGGCTGAGGCGGAGTCGTCACTCCGCGAGGCGGATCAGCGGCGGTGAAATCCCCCCTCCGTCGGCCCCCAAGCCCTCCCCATCGGCTGGCAAGAGCGGCAGCGGTGGCTCTGGCTGGATCGGCGGTGGTGGAGACTCACGCCCGTCGCCCATCCTGATCTGCCTTGGCTCCATGCTTCTTGTTGAAAGACTGGATTGTGTGTGCTGAAAACCTCTACACCATCAGAGCCAACAAGAGAAGTGATGCAGTTATGTCTGTGCTGAACAAAGGCTAAAGCATGAAAAAAACTGAATTTTCACTGCCTAAAGTTACCCCATTAATCTTGCCCCTTTGCCGCCAATATTCCTTCTACTGTGAGAGCAATTTCTCCAAGTGAAGCTTGAGAGCCTTTCTAAAGGAGGATTCAAAAGGATATAAATCCCTGGATTGTTCTAAAGTATCCAGCATAGCAATCAGAGCATTGAGTGATATGATATCCTCTTTAAGATTGGAGAGTGTTTTGGTCCAGTTCTTCAAACTTTTTCGCAAGATTTTCATTTTTGCATTAATCCTCTTTGCTGCATCTGCATAGTGAATGCTTTGCTTCCAGACAGACTCAACCAAGGGTAAGAAGCTTTCATGATCCATCCACCAGTTTTCAAACCTAAACACATTGCTTATGGGCATGGAATTCTGGATAGAAATAATGCATGGTATATGATCAGATGTTGTCATTGCCATAGGAAAAGCCATAGTATTTGGATAGGAAATGGTCCAGGCACTAGATGTGAAAACCCAGTCTAGCTTCTCTAAGAGTGGGCTATCTTGCATGTTGCTCCAAATATATTTTCTCCCCTTCAATGGAATCTCAATCATACCCAGCTGGCTAATAGCAACATTAAAGTGCAACATGTTCGAAATTTTACCACCAGGTTTGTTTCTGTCATCAGGGTTCCTAATGAGATTGAAATCTCCTACCAGAAGCCAATCTGCATCATCTAGGATTTGAATTCCTTCTAACCATCCCAAGAATTATGTTTTCTTATCATCTTGACATGGAGCATAAACATTTGTTAGTGTCCAACAACTACCACACTTAGTAGATTGCAAACCAACTGAAATTGCATAGTTATTTTGAAATAAGATTTCCCTTTGAAGTGAGTAGAGTTCCAAACAATAAGTATTCCCCCAGACCGACCAATAGAAGGTGTGAAAGCAAAAGCATCAAACCGCGAGGGGCAAAAATTCCGGATGAAAGAAATATCAATAGTTTCCTTCTTAGTTTCCTGAAAAGATACTATGGAACAACCACTTTCAGAAATCTTATTCTGTATATGCAACCATTTTTCTGGGGAGTTAAGTCCTCTAATATTCCAGTTTAATACTTCCCAGTGTTGTTTAGTCATTAGAATGGACTTGATAAAACAAGGGACTGATTTCCCACTGACCACTGCCCCAATCCCACAGGGAAAGAGTGTCACTATCAACTGCCTGAACAGGACAAAATCCAAAACAACCAGGAACATGCAAGATATAAGCATACATCATAGCCTGGATTGGACCAGGCCTGCAAATATCAAGGGACTGAACATGTAAACTGGTCCACATAAGGATAGAGATATAATAACAGGTCCACATAAGCATGTCCAAAAGCAAACTCCTTACAGAGTACTTAGAATATAAAAATAACATAAGAAACTTTTTCAGAAGAGCAAAGGCCCCCTCTTCACTTCTTCTTGGGCTTGACATTCTTGTGGTCATCCACATTCTTCTTGGTTGCCTTCTTTGCTTTCTTTGGCTGTGGTTGATCCTCAGCCAGACCAAACTTATCATAAAGATTTTTCACAATTTGCTTACTAAGGGGTGGCTCCACAGCAGAACAAGCCAGGCAGTTTTTATCAAAGCATGTTTTTCCCTTATAACCTTTATGAAGGTGCTTGAGCCTGTCACTCCTTCGCACCTATGATATAACCAGAGGTGTTTTAACATTCTTCTTTCGAGCATGAACCAGAGAAGTACTGAGCAACTCAACCTGAACAACTGGTGCAATCTTGGTGGCTTGAGGGGTGGAGAAGCCTCTACTAACTTGCTGACTAGCAGCCTGCACAAAACATAATGGAGGTGAACTGGTTGGACATGTTGTGGGAAGCACAAACTGTCTAAGAGAACTAGCCGAGCAACATTGCCGAAAAATTTCGCACAGCTTGGACTTAAGAATGGACCTAGCCCAATCAAAATCCGCTGGTGATAACAGTTTTGCTGTGAAGAAATCCACCCACTGGGCAGGAACAGAAACATATGTCTGAGATGAGTCCATGGGACAGAAGAATTGCGCCCATGCTCTTTCCCCCTCCTGGGAAACCGAGATCGACAAAGCCAGATGTGAAAAGTCTGTTTGTCTCTAGTTGATCTTGATCTACTTCAGAAACAAATGTGTCCTGCTGTGCTGCAAAAGGGACCACCAACTCTGCTTGTGAGACAACAGGAGCATGTGGAGAGTCCTATGGTCCTCTTTCTCAATGATCTGAACCTCAGACTGGACAGTGACACATGGGACCGATTCGAGGCCTGAGAAGCATAGTCATGGTGTTCATGGGAGAGGAAGTATATGGTGTAGGGGTAGGAAGAGCAGCATAGTTAACCTGATCCTGAATAAAAACCATACCAAGCTGAATATTCTGAAAGAACGGGCCATTCTCTTGCTGGATTGAAACTTGGACTATATTCAGTGGTTGAACAATATCATTATTGGCAGCCCCTTCTGAGGAATGGCTAGAAGCTGAACTGATGGTGACAGTTAAATCACTGTCACTGTCAGCAATTGGAAGATTTAGATCAAAGGGTGCAACCACCTCTTCATCTCCAGGGATTAAGTGATTCTGGATTACAGGATTGAGCATTTCCTGTAGCTGTTCAAATTCCATCTCATCCAATTCATGCGGCTGCTGAAGATCATTGAGCTCAAGAAAATCATTGGGCACCGCATTATGGCCCTGAGCATTAGGCTGCTGATGATGTTCACCATGAATTCCCCATACATGTTGCAGGTTCTGACCAAACTGATTGTTCTGTGCTTGTGGTGCCCATCCTGGCCATAGCTCCACAGGTGGAGGAGCAGGGATCTCCTGTGGGGCAGGCATGGGATGTGGATCCCCCCCATAGGGTTTAGATCATCCTCATCCGCTGGCAGAGCACCCAATAAATTATGTCCTAGGATGATAATTGGTACAGACCAAGATTCAACTTGATTCTTATTGCACACGGAAACCATACAACTATGAGGGATTAAGGCAATATCCGCAACTAACACTTAACGACAACCCTGGTATAGTCACTTGCCATCTTATCCCACGTCTCAACTCTAGCAAAGTCTTTCAGGGCATCCTGGATGTGTTGTAGCTCCCACAAATCGACAGGAAAAGCAAGCAGAGCCAACCAGTAGACTTGATTATAAGTAAAACTGCGATGATTAATCCCCTCATTGTGCTTGACAAAACTAATGCTATGATTTTGAAACATATGTCGGCTATGATCCACAAGCCAATCTCTATCAGCGACAGAATCCAGTTGCACAAAAGCAGTACCAAGAGGACAGCGCTGTGTCATCTCCAACGAGAACTGCAGGTGATCCTCAAGAAAACCACGGAGAAAAGCCCGAACCTGACTGAACGGAACTTGAGCATGAGGAGCAGGAGTGATGGTGGCAATGGCGACATCCTCGTGCTTCGCCGATACTGGAGTAATTGACAAAAAACTACCACATTTCACATATCCGTCCCACAAAACTACCACATTTTGAAAACTGACCAAAAACTCCAGATTAGTGCTAATTTCGTGACAAAAAACTACCACTTCTGAAAAATAGCCGGTTTAGACGATTTAAACGTGTTTATGACAAGCGGAGCCCACTCGTCAGGGCTGACGTGGCGGCAAAGTCAACTCCGTTTATTTTGACCGTCAAGTTGACTGATGGGGCCCACGCGTCAGCATCACCTTCTTCTTCCTCCTCTCTCTCTATGTGGCATTTCAACAAACACTACATGTGCACACATGGGGACGAGCTGCACCTGTGCCCACGCACGGCCACAGGCGACAAGTAGCAGCAGAGACCAATACGGCCATGAGAAGCAGCTTGCCCTGCCGCCCCCACCACTGCTGCTCCCCGGCGGCCCCTGCTGCCACGACGGTCACGAGAAGCCGAGAATGGCGTCGTGCCCGCCGGCGAGGGAGCAGGGTAGGAGGAACCAGGCGAGGAAGCGGAAGGAGTGGCTGAGCTGCGCGGTGTAGTCGGCGCGCACCTCGTCTGAGTCGTGGCGAGCGCGGGCGGCAGTGGTGCTCCGGCCATGGTGAGCATCAACGACGGCGGGAGCGCGGCAGTGGGCGGAGCTAGCAGGGCGTGGCTGGGCGCTGTCGGCAGGCGAGCGCGGCAGTGGGCGGAGCTAGCGGGGGGCTGGGCGCTGTCGGCAGGCGAGCGCGGCAGTGAGCGGAGCTAGCGGGGCGGGGCAGCAGCAGTGCATCAGTAGGCAGGGGCGCTGTCACTTAACAGGGAGCAGGGAGCAGGAGGAGGAGGAAGAAGGTCGCCGGTGCCACGGGCTAGCGCTGCTCACCGGCGTCGACGCGTCGGCACGGTGGTGCTGCCCGATGCACATAAGGTGCTTGTTGAAATGTCAAACAAGAAGGAGGGGAGGAAGAAGAAGGTTGATGATGACATGTGGGTCCCATTTGTCATAACGGTTAACTTCACGGTCAAAATAAACAGAGTTGACTTTGCTGTTGGTCACACATGTCATAAACAGGTTTAAAATCATAAAAACGGTCATCAACTCAACTTGGTAGTTTTTTGTCACGAAATTAGGACTAATCTGGAGTTTTTGTTCAGTTTTCAAAATGTGGTAGTTCTGTGGAACGAATACATGAAATGTGGTAGTTTTTTTTCAATTACTCCCGATACTTGCGCACTGACGTGATACCGACACTATGTCGGCCGCCCGGCCACCTCCATCGCATTGTACCTACCCGGAAGGAAAGGTGTGGGATCGATGGGGTAGGCGGCCATGAGCGAATGCTGCGGCGGCACGGGGCAAGCAGAGGCGGCAACGTCAAGCTGAAGGTGGCTAGAAGGCGAAGCGGCAAGGGGGGAGGGCTCTATTTCCTTGGGGTAAATGCTGGCTGTCCTTTCTTTACCTCCCGTCTCATCCAGCAGTTTGGCAGGTAAGTGATTATTACCCAAAGAAAAGGATAAAAAATCATGTAGGGGATAACTACTAGTTGGTATATCATTTAAGTCCTGCGACCGGCCAAGGTTGAGATCGAGACATACCTTGTGTCGCGCTTGCCCAGGGGACAAATTCAAGTCCAAATCGAAACCTGCCTAATTTAAATGATTAACATGATTTGCCTGATTTGTGTCCAAAATAGTATGATTTTTTGCCTGTTTAGATGATCCACTGGGAGGCTTGGGATGAGCTTTAGGGACCCAAACTTGGTTGGTCTGGGATTGACCTTTCGAAGCAAAAAAGACTCGCAGTCTCGGCTGATGTGCCCTGGTTTCAGACAAATGCCAGGAGTAACAACCACCGGCGGGTGTGTCCGGGGCGTTACACTTGCGGACCGGGCTGAGCCGATGTGTTGGGCCATTCCAGTCTTTCAAATACTTATTGTTTTCCTTCATGAGCCGTGACATTCCTCTGAAGAACTGGCCTATCCAATCTGTCAAAAACTGAGACCCGTCCTGCTGTCATGTTAGCAGTATCCACCGTCACAGACTTAGCAGCCAAGTCCTACTGGAGTCGATCAAAAACCGAAGAGACTGGCACTGCAGAACCTTTCTCATGAGTGGGTGATTTGTCAGGGGCGAATAACTCCCCAAAAGCTTCTGGAGATAACTTTGCAGCTAATAAAACTTTGAGCTCTGTTTCCTCCTCCTTACTGAGGTAGTCCATGATCGAGCGAGGATGTGTGAGCCTGAAAAACTCCTGTATGGAGAATAAGTCAAAGCCGACAACAATTAGCCTGAATAAGTCCTCCTTTTTAGAAAGCCGAAAGCTTGTGTAAGAAAGATAGGCGCTTGACACTTGCAGACAAAGAGAGATTGACACGGTGGTGCGCTGCTCTCTATCAATGAAGCATTGTATTCTCCAGTCAGGTTCCTTCCCCGGGTGAACAAAACCCCCCATGGGTTGGCTTTGCCGGTTGAGGCCACGATTTTGGAGGTGTTGTTTTTGAGTTTTGGACCTCACCTCTTCGTTGGCAACGAGTAACAGTTTAGTGTACGAGTATATATGTCCAAATTTGGCATCGTCTTTGGATGGACAACATCGATTGTGGACTTCGTCGAGACTCACCAATGAGATATAGTGGTTTGCTTTGCAATAGGGGTCAGCCGACATTCCTTTCTTTGTTTATTATGTTGTCGAATATGCAGTTTCCACATGAAGCTAGTATATGATAGTTGGTTCGTTTTGACCTTGAAGGTGATGATCTGGTCGGAGTATCTACTTGTAGGGCCCCCCTCCCGCGGCTCCCGTGTCGTCCTCCTAGGGCGACTCGGGGCGACTAGGATTTCCCCGCGCCGCCACCCCCTCCAGCCCCTCCTCCCCTTGCCGCCACCAGAGGTACGCCTGCCTAGGAGGCTGCCGATGAAGGTGGCGGCGAGGCTCTCCGTCGCTTCGTCCCTTGGCGAAGGACCCCGGACGCCGGGGCGGCGGCCCCGGACGGCGAGGCGGCGCTACCTTCACGGCAGGTGGCGGGCGTGGGATGCGGCGGACGGCCTCCTCGGCAGCTTGGGCAGCGAGGAGCCGGCAGGAGGTGGTCGTGGCGTGGGCTTCTTCCACTCCAGATCTGAAGGTCGGGCCTCTCTCCTCCTCTGCTCCACTCCCCCCTCTGGCCGTGTCAGATCTGTTGCTTTGGCAAGTAGATCCGGTGCCGGCGGGGTGTCGGTGGTATACGACTGCGTCTGGGGTAATCCCTTGGCCGGTTCTCCGGCCACGGCGGCGACGGCGCGCGCGCGCGTGGTTTTCTCCCTGGAGGCGCCGCTGAGGACCTGCTCTATCCACCCCCGTCCCAGATCCCGGGTGAAAGCTCAAAACCCGTCCCGGGGTTGGGCGGCGGCGGCGCCCTGCGCGCCGTTCTCTTCTTGGAGACGCCGCCTGGGGCTCTCTGGTTCTTCGGGAGAGTGGTAGTGAGATTGGAGAGCTCTCGTCGGCGGCGAGCCCAAGGGGTGATTTTTTTGTGTAGGGTGTGCGTTCCTGCAGGTGTATGCCTCGACGGAGTCTTGCTCTGCGGCGGCAAGGTCGTGGTTGTGCCATGTTCGGAGGGGGATAGGGTTCCCCGTCCTGTGGACAGCTGTGACGCCCACTGCAGATGCATCTCCCCCTGTGCGGTCACTGGAGCGACTCCTAGTGCTTCCACTTTTCGCCCCAGGTGCTCTGTTGTGCTTCTTCGACGATCCTCCTGGCAGTTTTCCTTCTGTTTCTCGGTGTCCAAGGAAGGGGGCAGTGCAGCGGATGTGGTGTGTCTTCGGTGTGGCGAGGACCGATTGTGTGCTTGCTCAGGTGTGTCGGCCGACGCTTGCTCTAGCTCTCGGGTGAGCTCCCAACGATCCGATGGTACGGCGCCTTCGAGCCTAGGCGAGAGGATAGGGTTCCTCTTCGGCGTTGGAAGACAAGTGTTTGTTTTCGTCCGATGCTACATGGTCAGGCGACCCTCGGTGCTTCCATGCTACTGATTGCTCCTCGATGCTTCTTTGTTTTCCTGTATCTGGTCCCGGGGTGCAGCGGGCTTCGACATTACTTGCAGGATTTTCTCGTGTGTTGTCTTGGTGTGCAGTAGTGGGCGTTGCGTTGTTAGCTGTTCAGTCAGCTCTCATGTATCTTTCGGTCGCTCATGCTTGGTGACCTTGTGTAATCCTGGCCGGTTGATGGCTTTGTTAATTCAAAGCCGGGCTCTTCTTGAGCCTTCGTTCCAAAAAGGTGATGATCTGGTCCATGATCTTCATGTTTTTGTTGGTTCTTTAGCATTTAGCCGTACACTACTTGTGCACAACTTGATGCTTGACATTGTGTTTGTTTAACCAATAATACAGTAGGATCTGTTGGTGAACCCGCGCTGCTGATTTTTCATGTTTAATTTCATTTAATAATTTGATCTGGCTTAATTGTAATTTTTTTAATACTAGCGCTTAATTTACACTATCAAATATGACATTAATTTGTGTGGGTTTGCGTGCATGTTTGCAGTGGGCCCATCTTCCTCGGCTGCACTTCGGCCTGAGCGTTGCCGACGGCGGCGGCGGTGCCAATTAGCTCCAATCAAGACCACGCATGCATGCAGAAGACGATGGTTCGTGCAATCGACACCGTGTGTTCACGTTCATCGATCTCCATCGTCGTATAGCTATCTGTTTATGCATGTGTGTGCATGCATGCATGCTCTGTCACGTATCGTGCGTGTGCCTAATTAAGTCTAAGTTGCTACTACATGATTCATGCCATCGATCGATCTCTGGACTATTGCATGTCGATCCTGCGTAGATTTAGATCCTACGCTTAATAAATGGACAGGAGTGTGTTTAATTATTGTTTTATTAGATGTACTATCATGGTGTTGTGGATAAAGACTTGATGCGCTGATAATGATGTCTGTCTTTTTCTTCAAAAAGTTAAGACTTTGTCCTCTAGACGGTAAAGGAGGTCTTTGCCGTCTGCTTTTAAAAAACAAACGATAAAGAACTGGCTAATGGCAAAGATCCTATTTGTCATCACTGTAACGGCCCACCCACCCCCCCTCTTAGTCGTCGTCTGCTAGCAGACGGTAAAGAGGTTACTACCTAACGGCTAACGGCCCACCCCCCACTCCTCCTCCTCCTCCTCTCTCTCTCTTCTTTCTCTGCCTCCATCTCTCTCCACCCCG
>NC_057799.1:301127945-301195568 GCF_018294505.1 Triticum aestivum
CCAGGCCGCCTTGCCTCCCTCCCCTGCGGCGGCTCTCCTGCACCGGCCGCCTCCTCCACCACCCTCTCCTCCATTGCTCCATTGGCCGCCCCTCCCAAGGTGAGCTCTTCTCCTCTCTTTTTTTCTGTTTTTTAGTTTAGTTTAAGTTTAGTTTAGTTTAGGTTTAGTTTAGGTTTTTTCTATTTTTTTAGGTTTTGGTTTAGATTTAGTTTAGTTTAGGTTAAGAAGAAAGATGAAAAAAGAAGAGTAAGAAGAAGAAGAAGAAGAAGAAGAAGAAGAAGAAGAGGAAGAGAAGAAAAGAAGAGTAGTAGTAGTAACCGGGTTGAGGGGTGGGTCGGTGCCGACGGAACCGGGTCGAGGATCGCCGGTCGCCAAAACTAGGGTCGAGGGTCGGGAACGAGGGTCGAGGATCGCCGGTCGCCGAGGGGTCGAGGGTCGGGGCAGAGGGTCGAGGATCGCCGGTCGCTGAGGGGATAGATGGTGGAGCCAGTGGGTCCCGCAGGTCCCAGCGCCGTCGCCCAGGCCGAGAATCCCCCGGTCCGAGTGCTGACCCATCGACCGTGCGTCGCCATACCTGAGGGCGCCCGGGGACGACCGGGTTATGGGTTGCCTTAGCGTCGACGAAAGCCTAAATGACATCTATATAGGTTAGGGGTGCCTCGACGTCGACGGAACCCTGAATGATATATATTTCGGTGGCATACTGTTGTAAATATTTAGCTAGGTTGATGGCAAGAACAATAATGCTATGTTACTCATTGATACGTCTCCAACGTATCTATAACTTTTGATTGTTCCATGCTATTATATTATCTGTTTTGGATATTTTATATGCATTAATATGCTGTTTTATATTAATTTTGGGACTAACCTATTAACCTAGAGCCCAGTGCCAGTTTATGTTTTTTCCTTATTTTTGAGCTTCGCGGAAAAGGAATACTAAATGGAGTCCAAAAAAAATAAAACTTCACGATGATTTTTCTTGGACCAAAAGACTCCTAGGGGACTTGGAGTGCAAGTCAGAAGAGCCACGAGGCGGCGGCAAGGGTGGAGGGCGCGCCCTAGGGGGGCCCCCTACCTTGTTGGTCCCTCGGTGACTTCCTAACCTAGCTCTTCCTCCTATATATTCACAAATATTCCAGAACCACCAGAAGCATCCACGAAAACACTTTTCCACCACCGCAAACTTTTGTTCCCGTGAGATCCCATCTTGGGGCCTTTTCCAGCATCCTACCGAGGGGGATTCGATCACGGTGGGCATCTACATCAACTCTATTGCCCTTCCAATGAAGCGAGAGTAGTTTACCACAGACCTATGGGTCCATCACTAGTAGCTAGATGGCTTCTTCTCTCTCTTTGATTCTCAATACCATGTTCTCCTCGATGTTCTTGGAGATCTATCCAATGTAATCTTCTTTTGCGATGCGTTTGTCGAGATTCGATGAATTGTGGATTTATGATCAGCTTATCTATGAATATTATTTGAATCTTCTCTGAATTCTTATATGCATGATTTGATATTTTGTATTTCTCTTTGAATTATCTGTTTGGTTTGGCCAACTAGATTGGATTTTCTTGCAATGGGATAGGTGCTTAGCTTTGGGTTCAATCTTGCGTGATTTCACCCAGTGACAAAGTAGGGGTAGCGAGACACGTATTGAATTGTTGCCATCGAGGATAAAAAGATGGGGTGTTCATCATATTGCTTGAGTTTATTCCTCTACATCATGTCATCTTACTTAAGGCGTTATTCTGTTCTTTATGAACTTAATACTCTAGGTGCATGCTGGATAGCGGTCAATGTGTGGAGTAATAGTAGTAGATGCAGGCAGGTGTTGGTCTACTTGACACGGACATGATGCCTATTTTGCATAATCATTGCCTTGGATATCGTCATAACTTTGCGCTTTTCTATCAATTGATCGACAGTAATTTGTTCACCCACAATATTATTTGCCTTCATGAGAGAAGCCTCTAGTGAAACCTATGGCCCCCGGGTCTATTTTCCATCATATTAGTTTCCGATCTACTATTTTGCAATCTTTTATTTTCATATCTATAAACCAAAAAAACCCAAAATATTTTATCTTTTGTTTAGTTTTATTTATCTCTATCAGATCTCACCTTTGCAAGTGACCGTGAAGGGATTGACAACCCCTTTCTCGCGTTGGGTGCAAGTGTTTGATTGTTTGTGCAGGTGCATCGATTGGGGACTTGCGCGTTGCTCCTAGTGGATTGATACCTTGGTTCTTAACTGAGGGAAATACTTATCTCTACTGTGTTGTATCACCCTTTCCTCTTCAAGGGGAAAACCAACGCAAGCTCAAGAAGTAGCAGAAAGAATTTCTGGCGCCGTTGCCGGGGAGATCTACGCCAAGCCCACCAAGTACCCATCATATACTCTCATCTCTTACATTACATTATGCGCCATTCTCCTCTCGCTTTCTCTCCCCCACTTCTAAAATGATTTTCAAGAAGATTTTCCTTTTTGTTCTCCCTTCTTCCGTTTGACTTTTCGTTTGCTTTTTGTTTGCTTGCTTTGTCACGATGGCTCAAGAGAATACCAAATTGTGTGACTTTTCCAATACTAATAATAATGATTTTATTAGTACTCCGATTGCTCCCGCCACTAGTGCGGAATCTTATGAAATTAATGCCGCTTTGCTGAATCTTGTTATGAAAGATCAATTTTCCGGCGTGAAGATGCCGCATCCCATCTAAATAATTTCGTTGAATTCTGTGATATGCAAAAGAAGAAAGATGTGGATAATGATATTGTTAAATTGAAGCTATGTCCGTTCTCACTACGAGATCGTGCTAGAACTTGGTTTTCATCTTTGCCTAAAAATAGTATTGATTCATGAAATAAGTGTAAAGATGCTTTTATTTCCAAGTATTTTCCTCCCGCTAAGATCATCTCCCTTAGAAACGATATTATGAATTTTACGCAACTTGATCATGAACATGTTGCACAATCTTGTGAGAGGATGAAATTGATGATACAAAATTGCTCTACTCATGGTTTAAATTTGTGGATGATCATACCATTTTTTTATGCCGGATTGAATTTTGCTTCTAGAAATCTTTTAGATTCGGCCACGGGAGGTACTTTTATCGAAATTACTTTAGGAGAAGCTACTAAACTCCTAGATAATATTATGGTTGATTATTCTCAATGGCATACCGAAAGATCTTCCACTAGTAAAAAAGTGCATGCGATTGAAGAGATTAATGTTTTGAGTGGACAGATGGATGAGCTTATGAAATTGTTTGCTAGCAAGAGTGCTTCTATTGATCCTAATGATATGCCTTTGTCCACTTTGACTAAAAATAATAATGAATCTATGGATGTGAATTTTGTTGGTAGCAACAATTTTGGTAATAACGCATATAGAGGCAATTTTAATCCTAGGCCGTTCCCTAGTAATTTCTCTAAAAATTATGGTAATTCATACAACAATTCTTATGAAAATTATAATAAGATGCCCTCTGATCTTGAGAATAGTATTAATGAATTTATGAGTTTGCAAAAGAATTTCAATGCTTTGGTTGAAGAAAAAATGCTTAAGATTGATGATTTGGCTAGGAACGTTGGTAGAATTTCTCTTGAGGTTGATTCTTTGAAAATTAGATCTATTGTACCCAAGCATGATATCAATGAATCTCTAAAGGCTATGATAATCTCTATTGATGAGTGCAAAGAAAGAACCGCTAAGATGCGTGCTAAGCGAGATTGATTTGTAAAAGCGTGTTTTTCTAGTTTTTGTGAAAATAATGATGAAGATCTTAAAGTGATTGATGTGACTCCTATTGAATCTTTGTTTTCCAATATAAATATTAATAAAGATGGGACTGGAGATGAGTCAACTTTAGTTAAAAGGCGTCCCAATGATTTGGAGTTTATAGATCTAGATGCAAAAATTGATAAAAGTGGGATTGGAGAGGTCAAAACTTTAAGTAGCGACGAACCCACTCTTTTGGATTTCAAGGAATTTAATTATGATAGTTGTTCTTTAATAGATTTCATTGCCTTGTTGCAATCCATGTTGAATTCTCCTCATGCTTATAATGAAAATAAAGCTTTTACTAAACATATCGTTGATGCTATGATGAAATCTTTTGAAGGAAAGCTTGAATTGGAAGTTTCTATCCCTAGAAAACTTTATGACGAGTGGGAACCTACTATTAAGATTAAGATTATAGATTATGAGTGCCATGCTTTGTGTGATTCGGGTGCTAGTGTTTCCACAATTCCAGAAACTTTATGTGATGTGTTAGGTTTTCGTGAATTTGATGATTGTTCTTTAAATTTGCCTTTTGCGGATTCCACTATTAAGAAACCTATGGGAAGAATTAACGATGTTCTTATTGTTGCAAATAGGAATTTTGTGCCAGTAGAATTCATTGTTCTATATATAGATTGCAATCCTACATGTCCTACTATTCTTGGTAGACCTTTCCTTAGAATGATTGGTGCAATTATTGATATGAAAGAAGGAAACATTAGATTTCAATTTCCGTTAAGGAAGGGCATGGAAAACTTCCCTAGAAAGAAAATTAAGTTTCCATATGAATCTATTATGAGAGCTACTTATGGATTGCATACCAAACATGGCAATACTTAGATCTATGTGTTTTTATGCCTAACTAAGGGCATTAAACAATAGCGCTTGTTGGGAGGCAACCCAATTTTATTTTTGTTCTTGCTTTTTTGGTTCTATTCAATAAATAATTCATCTAGCCCCTGGTTAGATTTGTTTTTTTGTTTTAATTAGTGTTTGTGCCAAGTAAGACCTTTGGGATGGCTTACGGTGATAGTTGATTTGATCTTGCTGAAAAAAAGAACTTTTGAGCCCAAGAAAATAATTTTCATTTTTTACATAAGCGTGCTTTTGATATGATTCTTTTTGCACAAGATTGGTATACAAATTTTCCAGGTTTTCCTAATTTTTCCGAATTTTTGGAGTTACAGAAGTATTCGAGAGTTACACATTGCTACAGACTGTTCTGTTTTTTGACAGATTCTGTTTTCTATGTGTTGTTTGTTTATTTTGATGAATCTATGGGTTGTATCGGGGGGTATGAACCGTGGAAAAGTTGGAATAAATTAGATATTACACCAATATAAATAAAGAATGAGTTCACAAAACTACCAAAAGTGGTGATTTATTTTCTTATACTAACGGATCTCATGAGATTTTCTGTTGAGTTTTGTGTTATGAAGTTTTCAAGTTTTGGGTAAAGATTTGATGGACTATGGAATAAGGAGTGGCAAGAGCCTAAGCTTGGGGATGCCCAAGGAACCCCAAGGTAATATTCAAGGACAACCAAAAGCCTAAGCTTGGGGATGCCCCGGATGGCATCCCCTCTTTCGTCTTCGTCTATCGGTAAATTTACTTGAGGATATATTTTTATTCACCACATGATATGTGTTTTGCTTGGAGCGACTTTTATGACATGAGTATTTACTTTTTAGTTTGACACAATCATCCTTGCTGTACACACCTTTTGAGAGGGACACACATGAATCATGATTTATTAGAATACTCTATGTGCTTCACTTATATCTTTTGAGCTAGGCAATTTTGCTCTAGTGCTTCACTTATATCTTTTTAGAGCACGGCGGTGGTTTTATTTTGTAGAAATTATTGAACGCTCATGCTTCACTTATATTATTTTGAGAGTCTCTCTAAACAGCATGGTAATTTGCTTTGGTTATGAATTTAGTCCTAATATGATAGGCATCCAAGAGGGATATAATAAAAACTTTCATATAAAGTGCATTGAATACTATGAGAAGTTTGATTCCTTATGATTGTTTTGAGATATAAAAATGGTGATATTAGAGTCATGCTAGTGAGTAATTGTGGATTGTAGAAATACTTGTGTTAAAGTTTGTGATTCCCGTACCATGCACGTATGGTGAACCGTTATGTGATGAAGTCAGAGCATGATTTATTTATTGATTGTCTTCCTTATGAGTGGTGGTCGGGGACGAGCGATGGTCTTTTCCTACCAATCTATCCCCCTAGGAGCATGCGCATAGTACTTTTTTTTGATGACTAATAGATTTTTGCAGTAAGTATGTGAGTTCTTTATGACTAATGTTGAGTCCATGGATTATACGCACTCTCACCCTTCCACCATTGCTAGCCTCTCTAGTACCGCACAACTTTCGCCGCTGACATTCACCCACATATTACCTTCCTCCAAACAGCCGCCATACCTACCTATTATGGCATTTCCATAGCCATTCCGAGATATATTGCCATGCAACTTCCACCGTTCCGTTTATTATGACACATACCATCATTGTTATATTGCTTTGCATGATCATGTAGTTGGCATGTATTTGTGGCAAAGCCACCGTTCATAATTTTTATACTTGTCACTCTTGAGTCATTGCACATCTCGGTACACCACCGGAGGCATTCATATAGAGTCATATTTGTTCCAAGTATCGAGTTGTAAGTAAATAAAAGTGTGATGATCATCATTATTAGAGCATTGTCCCATGTGAGGAAAGGATGATGGAAGCTATGATTCCCTCACAAGTTGGGACGAGTCTCCGGACTTTACAAAAAAATAAAAGAGGCCAAAGAAGCCCACAAAAAAAAGAGGCCAAGAAGCCCACCCAAAAAATGAGAGAAAAGAGAGAAAGGGCAATGTTACTATCCTTTTTCCACACTTGTGCTTCAAAGTAGCACCATGATCTTCATGATAGAGAGTCTCCTATGTTGTCACTTTCATATACTAGTGGCAATTCTTCATTATAGAACTTGGCTTGTATATTCCAATGACGGGCTTCCTCAAATTGCCCTAGGTCTTCGTGAGCAAGCGAGTTGGATGCACACCCACTTTGTTTTCTTTTGAGCTTTCATAAACTTATAGCTCTAGTGCATCCGTTGCATGGAAATCCTTACTCACTCGATATCTATTGATTGGCATCTCCATAGCCCGTAGATACGCCTACTTGATGTGAGACTATCTCCTTCTTTTTGTCTTCTCCACAACCACCATATTCTATTCCACCTATAGTGCTATATCCATGGCTCATGCTCATGTATTGCATGAAAGTTGAAAAAGTTTGAGAACATCAAAAGTATGAAACAATTGCTTGGCTTGTCATCGGGGTTGTGCATGATTTAAATACATTATGTGATGAAGATGGAGCATAGCCAGACTATATGATTTTGTAGGGATAGCTTTCTTTGGCCATGTTATTTTGAGAAAACATGATTGCTTTATTAGTATGCTTGAAGTATTATTGTTTTTATGCCAATATTAAACTTTTGTTTTGAATCTTATGGATCTGAACATTCATGCCACAATAAAGAAAATTACATGGATGAATATGTTAGGTAGTAGTCCACATAAAAAATTCTGTTTTTATCATTTACCTACTCGAGGACGAGCAGGAATTAAGCTTGGGGATGCTTGATACATCTCCAACGTATTCATAATTTTTGGTTGTTCCATGCTATTATATTATCTATTTTGGATGTTTAATATGCATTAACATGCTATTTTATATTATTTTTGGGACTAACCTATTAACCTAGAGCCCAGTGCCAGTTTCTGTTTTTCCTTGTTTTTGAGCTTCGCAGAAAAGGAATACTAAACGGAGTCCAAAAAAACTTCACGATGATTTTTCTTGGACCAGAAGACACCCAGGGGACTTGGAGTGCAAGTCAGAAGAGCCACGAGGCGGCGACAAGGGTGGAGGGCGCGACCTAGGGGGGCGCCCCTACCTTGTGGGCCCCTCGGTGACTTCCTGACCTAGCACTTCCTCCTATATATTCACAACTATTCCAGAACCACCAGAAGCATCCACGAAAACACTTTTCCACCGCTGCAACCTTCTGTTCCTGTGAGATCCCATCTTGGGGCCTTTTCCGGCATCCTAGTGGAGGGGGATTCGATCACGGAGGGCATCTACATCAACTCTATTGCCCTTCTGATAAAGCGTGAGTAGTTTACCACAGACCTACGGGTCCATAGCTAGTAGCTTGATGGCTTCTTCTCTCTCTTTGATTCTCAATACCATTTTCTCCTCGATGTTCTTGGAGATCTATCTGATGTAATCTTCTTTTGCGGTGTGTTTGTCGAGATCCGATGAATTGTGGATTTATGGTCAGCTTATCTATGAATATTATTTGAATCTTATCTGAATTCTTATATGCATAATTTGATATCTTTGTATTTCTCTTTGAATTATCGGTTCGGTTTGGCCAACTAGATTGGTTTTTCTTGCAATGAGAGAGGTGCTTAGCTTTGGGTTCAATCTTGCGCGATTTCACCCAGTGACAAAGTAGGGGTAGCGAGACACGTATTGAATTGTTGCCATCGAGGATAAAAGGATGGGGTTTTCATCATATTGCTTGAGTTTATTCCTATACATCATGTCATCTTACTTAAGGCGTTACTCCGTTCTTTATGAACTTAATACTCTAGATGCATGTTGGATAACGGTCGATGCGTGGAGTAATAGTAGTAGATGCAGGCAGGAGTCGGTCTACTTGACACGGACGTGATGCCTATATTGCATAATCATTGCCTTGGATATCGTCATAACTTTGCGCTTTTCTATCAATTGCTCAATAGTAATTTGTTCACCCACCGTATTATTTGCCTTCATGAGAGAAGCCTCTAGTGAAACCTAAGGCCCCCGGGTCTATTTTCCATCATACTAGTTTCCGATCTACTATTTTGTAACCTTTTATTTTCAGATCTATAAACCAAAAAACCCAAAAAAATTATCTTTTGTTTAGTTTTATTTATCTCTATCAGATCTCACCTTTGCAAGTGGCCTTGAAGGGATTGGCAACCCCTTTATCGCGTTGGGTGCAAGTGTTTGATTGTTTGTGCAGGTGCATCGATTGGGGACTTGCGCGTTTCTCCTACTGGATTGATACCTTGGTTCTTAACTGAGGGAAATACTTATCTCTACTATGCTGCATCACCCTTTCCTCTTCAAGGGAAAAACCAACGCAAGCTCAAGAAGTAGCACTCATCTTTGGATTTAAATGTGAAGTTGTTTCGTTGCTGCGAGGGTCTGGTGTTCGACGAGCTCCGCCCCTGCGTTCGTGGGTGAGCACAAATGACATCTCCTCCTCCCCCCTTCATTATTTGCTCTGATCCGGTCTTCGTGCCGATGAAACTTGCTAGCTATAGGTGTCTTCAATCATCATTATGCATGACTAGTATGCATCTCCCGTTTGAAAGGGTTACAGTTATAAATAGGCATGCATTTGCATATTTATAACCATGATTCTTTCGAATTGTCCAACGTTATCCATGGACAGCCCAAGTATGTGTTGATTGGATTCGTTTTCCCATATGCTCTGCTCTGGATCCGACCCATAAATTTCGTCAGTGCCTCCATGTTGTTCTCCGGGTACACATCCTCTCTTTTTATTGCAGAGACATGTATCAGGAGAACAGTAGGGAGGTGCTACCGAAATTTTGCGTCGGATTCGGAGCAGAGCATGGGAAAATGAACCCAATGTACACATACTCGGGTGGGATTAGGACCTATCTTTACCTATTAGAGTGTAGGTTGCATGGACGTAATAAAATTGACAAACTAGATTAACTGATGAATATATACATGCTGAATTATATATATATATATATATATATTTCTTGTGTGTTCAGTAGAGAGGCAAGATGAGTGATCGTGCGTGGATGTACACTGGTCACACTAGTCAGAAAGACATGACCAATGAATGGTTAACAAAAACCAAGGGATTTGTGAGAGTCGCATTTGCAAATGGCCAGAGGAAAACCTGGTGCCCCTGTGTCCGGTGCAACAATTGGCACACGAGGACAGAGGATGAAATGGGCAAACACCTGCAGAAGAGTGGTTTTATGCCCGGTTATACGGCGTGGACATTTCATGGTGAGTCTGCTCAACGAGCCAGAGTTGAGGTGGTTCGTCGTCGCCCCGATGAGCATGGTACCGTATGGAAGACATGGTGCAAGTCTTCGATGATGCTCGGGATTCGGACGATGAGATGGAGGAATCTGCAAAGGCCTTCAACCAAATGTCCGAGTCTTGAAAACGTCCTCTCCATGAGCACACTAAGCTTTGTCAGCTGGATGTCATCTCACAAGTAATGGCTCTAAAGGCTCAATTCAACTTGGGAAGAGAATGCTACGACGCGATGATGACAGTATTTGGATGCTTTCTACGCAAAGGCCATGTAATGCCTGCAAACCTGTACCAGTTGGACAAAATCCTCCGTGCACTTAAGATGCCCTATGAGAAGATACATGCCTGTGAGAAAGCATGTGCCTTATTTAGGCTTGAGTATGCGGACTTGAACTATTGTCCCATTTGCAAGTCTTCCAGGTATGTTGTGGTAGACAACGGTATGGGTGAGAAGACGCAGACCAAAATCCCCGTTAATGTTCCTCGGTATATGCCAATACCAAGACTTCACCATCTTTTCATGGTCGAAGAGGCGGCCAGACAGATGACATGGCACAAAATGGGCAAAAGAACCGAACTAGATGCAGATGGGAATCTGATGATGATACACACATCGGATGGTTCTGCGTGGAAGTACTTCGATGCATTATATGAGCAAAGAGCGACAGATCCAAGGCATCCTCAAGTCACCATCAGCACGGATGGGTTCAATGTGTTTGGCCTGATGGCAACGCAATACAGTTGTTGGCCCGTATTTGTCATTCCACTCAATCCCCCCTGGACAGATTATGCAAAGAAAGAACATTTTCCTCACGTTGATAATTCCAGGGCCCAACTATCTGGGGAAGAATATGAATATGTACATGCAGCCGCTTAAGGATGAATTGCAAGAAGCTTGGGATAATGGGTTCAAGACATACGACACCGCTAGCAAACAGAACTTCATAATGCATGTCTGGTACATTGACTCGATGCATGACTTGCTAGCGTATGCGCTATTCATTGGCTGGTGTGTGCATGGAAGGTTCCCGTTCCCCACATGTAAGGCAGCTCTTCAGTTTCATTGGCTATAGGTGGGTCGCAAGTTTTCTTTCTTCCACTTGCATAGATAGTTTCTGGATCCTCGCCATAAGTTCATGAAAGACAAGAAGAACTTCATCAAAGGTAGAGTTGTCAAAAACTCTGCACCACCTACGTTGACAGGCCAAGAGACCCTAGATCAGTTAAATGCTCTCGAGCCAGATCCAGAGCGTCCAGGGTATTTCAAGGGGTATAATTCGGAACACGCCTGGACTCACAAGACATGCTTGTGGGATCTGCCTTACTTCAAAGACCTCCTTTGCCCACACAACATAGACGTGATGCACACTGAAAAGAATATCGCCGAGGCCCTTTTTGGTACATTGTTCGGCATAGAGGGGAAGTCAAATGATAATACTAAGGCTAGAGTCGATCAGGAGGCACTATGTGATAGACCGTTACAAAACATGCAAGAACCGAAAGGAAAGTGGAACTAGACGAAGCCAAAGGCATGGTTCGGTCTTGGAAGGCCAGCTATGAGGGAAATTATCTTGTGGGTGAAAATGCAGTTGATGTTCCCCAATGGGTATGCAGCGAATCTAAAGAGGGGAGAAAGTCTTGAAAAATTGAAAACAATTGGTCTCAAGAGTCATGATTGGCACATATGGCTTGAGCGGATAATGCCGGTGATGTTGTGTGGCTTTATCCCTGAGGATGAATGGCTAGTACTAGCAGAGCTGAGCTGTTTCTTCCATGTTCTTTGTGCGACATGACTATCGCCTGGCGTGCTAGAAGAAATGGAAGAGTTGGCGCCGGAGTTGATCTGCAAGTTAGAGAAGATCTTTCCACCGGGCTTCTTTAATCCAATGCAGCATTTGATTTTGCATCTCCCGACCGAGGCAAGATTGGGGGGCGTGAAAAATCGTTGGTGCTACGCAACTGAGAGGATGCAGAAGACGCTTCAAGCAAAATGTAAAAATAAATGTAGAACTGAAGCATTGATGGCCGAGGCATTCATTACTGAGGAGGCGACAAACTTCGTGACAGCACACTACGAAGCCAAAAATCATCATTTGCATAATCTGAAGCCTAGGTACAATGCTGGCGACCCTAAAAAAGGTGGATCCAACCTCAGCCTATTCAAAGGGAATCTCGCACCAGCTGGTGCTTCGAAAACAATATCGTTGGATGTCGAAGAATGGCGGACCATTTCGTTGTATATCTTCAACAACCTAACAGAAGTGCGGCCGTACATCGAGTAAGTTCTTGGTACATTGTTTCACAACTTTTAATTCCTTTGAACTGCTCTTATTCCCGGATATTTGATACAGTCGATATGTCGCCAAATTCTCGGATGGAGCGGTGATCCAAAAGGAATCCATCAAAGAGTATGAGCTTCTAGCAAAGCATGGAGGCGGCTTTCCCGGTTTCATCTCTTGGTTGAAACAAATGGTTATTTCCATTAGACCATTCTCATTTCTTCGTCTAATTTGTGGCCAATGCAACAATCCTTTCGTATTAAACTTGTAGGCTAATTCAGAGTCTATGGACGCCGAATTGAGACAAGTCGCTAATTGTTTTGACTATAAGGTCCGTTCATTTGACAAATACGACATCAACGAGTATCGCTTTCTTACCTTCAGCAAAGAGCTGTCTATGGCCGACCAAAAGTCTACAAATTGTTGTGTCTACTATCGGCGAAGGAGGTACCGAGTATTATGGGAGAGTTCACGCAATTTATGAACTTCTATTCTATGGTGAAAGCCCACCGAATGTCGTAGTCTTCAAATGTTATTGGTTTTAGCCGAAGGAGACTAGAAGGAACCATGAAGATATAAGGCTAGTCGAAATCAATCAAAGCACACATTTAGATGTTCCCGGTGTTTATATTACGGCTCAACAGGCGACCCAAGTTTTCTATCTACCGTGGGCTTGCCAAACTGATCCAAATCTGAATGGTTGGGATGTCGTTTATGAAGTGCCGCCACGTGTTAGACCACCTCCCCCCAATGAAGAGGATTATGAACCACACATTAACCCAGACACATATGAAGGAGAATTAGTCCAAGAAACACGTCTTTCCAAAAAACATTTCAAGAACCACTCTACTTCACCCCAGAACATTGAAGTAGACAACGAGAGTGAATCCGACTTCACCCTGAGCCGGAACAAGAAGAGGTTACTGTTGCGGATGACCTGTCAATGCTTGACGGATTACATAAAGGTGGCCTTTCACATGTTGATGCCGCTGAACCCGATGAGGACGTCGTTCATGATAGTGATGATGATGATGCATTTATTGATCCCGGAGCATATATAGACGATCAAGATTATTATTAGTTCATGTCAGGTATTCAATTTCTATTATATACATATATATACATACATATATATATATATATATATTGTTAGTTCATGTTAGGTATTCAATTTTTTTATGTTGTACTTGATGATGATACACTTAAGTCATATACATATTATTCTTCATGTCGGTATTAAATTTTTTTATGTTGTACTAATTTTTTTTACTCTTTGTCATGATAGGTGTTGAAAGATGGTGTGCGCGGGTCCGGACCGCTCCGAGGCTCCTTCTTCGTCGGCGCGTGGTGGGAGGGGTAGTTCCATTCCATGCCAGTCTCTCCGGAGAGCATTGCTCGACAGTATGCAGACACCGGTGGGCGCTTCTTCGTCGGGTTCGTTGCCCACCGGGAGAGGAGGTCGGGGAGGGAAGAAGAGAGGAGGTCGGGGAGGATGTGGTGGTCGGAGAGGTAGGCAGGCTCCTACGCCTTCCTCGCCGCCACCCCCAGCTGATTCACCCGAGCATAGGACTGGTATGGTGGACATGTCTGAGGAGGAGGCTACGCGGACTCCGGTCCACGAGCCTCTGGCCCACGAGACTTCAGCTCACGAGACTCCGGACCAGGGTACATCCCAGGAGACGTCCGGATGGGGTACCTGTCCGGATCCGCCCGAGGGGCCGAGTGGCCATGCTGATGGTGGCTGGGATCCAACTGATAGCGAGGGCGAGGTGGTTGAGGGGGCCACCGTCTACCATCGTGGTTGTACACGGCTCCCTCCCGTGCCGGCGACCCGCGAGCAGAGGTGGCTGATTTTCCCTGATGGGGGAGGTAAGTGCATTTACTCTTTTTGTACCTTTTGCCTTCACGTTTCTTCAAATATATCTAATGTGTTGGCCTTGTCATACTGCAGGGGTTGGGACCGCGCTCAGGTTGTCCGCAGGCCCAACACCGTCCTTGGTGTGCTTTGCCAGCAAAACTTCCCGGGGTTTGTCATGTTGCCCGGTGAGGGTCAGCTTCCATAGCTAGGATTGAGCTAGGAGCACTACTTGGCTTCTCCGGCCCCGCCTGAGGAGATGATCGATGGTGTCTTGTGCCACACGAGGGCAGACATGGTGATCAGAAAGTTTTGGGTAATTTCTCCTTTACACAATTAAAAATCTTCAAATAGCTAGTTATTGTACTAATCAATGTTGTCTCGTTTGATTGCAGACATCTACAGGTGTGAGGAGGGATACGAGGAGGCTGTGGCACAGGTTATCGATGCCGAGTGCAAGGGCCTACTACAAAACTTATGGCACGAGGCTCGGGTGCAGGCTGTTCGAGACTACTACGCCTCGCGTGGTATTAAGAAGACCAAGCTGGCATGCCGCGAGAAGTTTCTGAAGAAGGAGTAGTACATGACGGTAATTACCTATTCTTAAGGCTTTGTACTTAGTTTCCTTAATTTGATTCGTAGGCGTAGCGCTCAAGTTCTCTTTACTAACGTAGGTGCCCCGGAGATGGTGTGCGGATCAATGGATTGTTGGGAGGTGTTGGCGGATGAGTGGTGCTCAGACCAATGGCTAGCCCTCCACAACAATGCCAAGGACCGGTGTGCCCAAATGGAAGGTGTGTCACACCATTAAGGCAGCGCCAACTTATATCAGTTCGGGTGGAACTGGGTATGTGGTTTGCTTCATGATTCGTGCAATTCATTCTTCATGCTAGCTTGAGCCCTTTAATTCTAATTTACTTTGTTCCTCTATTTTTGGCGCGACACAATAAGGAGGAGGTGCCAGAGGTGTACGACCTCTATGCCATGGCCCATACTGCCTCGTACAAGAAGGTCAAGGCATTCTCTGCGTCTGACCTCGAACATCCAGAGAACTTCACCAACATCTCCTCCCACAACAAGCTCGTGAGGTACAGAGATGAGGGGAACTCGAGGAAAGAGGAAGACTTTAACCCGAGCCAGGGTCCCATTGATCCAGATCTGGTGATGATATCTGGTGGCAGGAGGTCCCATGGCTCGATAGCTATTGGAGATGGACTTATACGTTGTCCTCGCACTCTCTCGGAGATCAAGGCGCGCCAGTTGAGCTCCGCTCCTGAGATAAGGCCTCGTCAACGGCCAATCGAGCTCGCCTTCGACGTTAGTTATACGGACTCATCTATCTTTCCTCCATTACATTGTGTGTGCGGCCATCAATGATTACAATGCTAACAAGGAGTGGTGTTGCTGGCTGCTCTTCAGAGAGAGAGAGAGAGAGAGAGAGAGAGAGAGAGAACCAAGGCGCTCATGCAGGAGAGGGACCGGCAGGCAGCGGAGAAGGAGCGAGAGTTCGAGGAGAGGACGGCAAGGTTGTTGGAGGAGGAGAGGGCCCAGAATGGCATGGAGAAGCGGGCCATGTACGAGCACCTCGTGGTAAGTTTCTTCTGCATATTAGCCAAATCATGCACGCAATGTTCGTTTCATTACTAACTAGTATGACTGACTCATCAAAACCAAATGTGCAGTTTGTGTGCAAGAAGACCGGTCAGACCCCTCCGTCGATGCCAGTCATTGCTCCGGGGACCATGATGACTTTCATTTGGATGGTCATTAGTTACTAGTCTTAACATTTGGGTGTCATCATGCTAACGAGACATTGCAAATGATCTTTGGTGCAGTGTAACTCCAAACAAGCATCGCACGATCCTTCTCCAGGTGGTACCGGCACGAGCAACCCCGGTGCTTCACCTTCGTGATGACGGTAAGTTTTCTCTAGTGTTTTGCTTAACAAATGCATAATGACAATATGCTTACCATAATGACCTAGACTTAGCTTATTTTCCTCCAAAATGACATAATAAGCTTACTTAGCTCCAAAATGATCCATTTTACCTAAGTTAGCTCTAAAATGATCTATACTTAACTTTGTTTCCTCCAAAATGACCTAAGTTAGCTCTAATATGCTTAGTTACTGTGGTTTGCTCAATAATGACATACACTTAGCTTACTTATGTCAAAAATGGCATAATTAGCTTACTTAGGTCAAAAATGGCATAACAACCTTGGTACCTCATAAATGTCATATACTTTGCTTATTTTCCTCAAAAATGACATAATAAGCTTACTTAGCACCAAAATGATCAATTTTACCTAAGTTAGCTCTAAGTTAGCTCTAGTATGCTAAGTTAGCTATAATATGCTTAGTTACTTAGGTTAGCTCAATAATGACCTATACTTAGCTTACTTATGTCAAAAGCGGCATAATATGCTTAGTTCACTCAAAAATGGCATAATTACCTAGGTTAGCTCAATAATGACATATAATTAGCTTATTTAGTTCATTTATGATATAAGTAGCTTACTTAGCTCATAAATGGCATGATAACCTTGGTAAGCTCATAAATGTCATATAGTTAGCTTACTTAGGTAAAAAATGGCATGATAACCTTGGTAAGCTAATAAAATGTCATATACTTAGCTCACTTAGCTCAAAATGGCATGATAACCTTGGCATATACTTCTTCTTCATTTTCTTCTTCTTCTTCTTCTTCTAGTCTTCTTCTTCTATTCTTCTTCTTCTAACTTTCTTATTTCCCATTTTACAAATTTCATTCACTTCACGGAAGTTTGCATTGATGGAGTGCTTATTTTCCCTTTCTGTTTTCATTTTCTATCGGCGAACAATGTGGAACGTGCTATATGCATGAACTATTGTAATATGTATGGATGGAACTATGTATGTGGAACTTGCTATGTATGTATGGATGAAACTTATGTGTTGGATATCTCACATGTTTGCTGTGAAACTTGCCCATATATATATATATATATATATATATATATATATATATTTGTTGTGAAAATGCTTGGATATAAGAAAAAATAGAAAAAAGAGGCAGTGCAGGCTCTTTGCCGTCTGCCACATATGGCAAAGTGGCCATGTGGCAGCAACCCTGTGCAACCTGGGAGCTAACCCATTTGGTCACTTTGCCGTCTGTGGCAGACGGCAAAGGCTGGGGTGGTTTGCCGTCGGTGGCAGACGGCAAAGAGCGGGGAGGAGTGGCGTCTGCTAACGTCAAATGGCAGACGACAAAGGGGAGGGAATGTTTTCCGTCAGCTGGCAGACGGCAAAACCTCCCGTTAGCCACCTAACGTGGCTAACGGCTATTTTTTGCCGTCCAGCTTATTTGTCGTCTGCTTCACTAGGAAAGTTGACGGCAAATGTCTTTGTCGTCCGCTGCGCGAAAACAGACGGTAAAGAAGCTCATTACCGTAACTTACTGTGCTGGGCATGTTTGCCATCCGCGGCTGACGGCAAAGACCTTTGCCGCCAGCTTTCTACAATACATATGACTCATTATAGTACTAATTTCATTTTTACCAGATCGAAAAATTTGAAGAGTTAGTTGGCTGGCCTACCGGCCCGCAGATGTAGAGAGGTTCAATTTTTACTTCTGGTTCCGGCGAACGAATAATCATTAAGTCCTCCGTGTACAATTGAAAACATTAACAATACGAAAGCAAGAATCATCATTTATACTGGGAATGCCTTCCTCTATCAAAAGAGAAAGAGTTGAAGATAACGAAGGAAAGTGGGTGGATCCAATTTGACTACCTCTACGGGATAGACCTCAACAGAAAACTGTTGGTTCTTTGCGTCTGCCATAGCAGATGGCAAATCAGCTGATTCCTGTAGTGCCTGCATCCACGACAATATTTACTAAAGTTGATGCAGGGCAACACCACCAAAATCATCAACAAACGGAATACATAAATTTAAAACCGACGACTAATTCAACTTTTTCCTCAGCAAAGTCTTCAAGAAGGGATAAACACCCTCATGCCAGTATCGCATGGCGGAGAAGGCTAGGATAGGGATTTTGAACTGGATTGCCGATACCAACTAGTTCATCTGAACGTACAATGGAATCCAGGCATAACTTTTTCAAATGTTCGTACCATCGTTTTTTAGAACCAAAGCATAAATTATGCGTTGGTGGTGGTACATTCAGAGCTCATGGCACTTCTGACACTTGCATGGACGCCCGCTATCAGCAGGTGATCCCCTGACTCCTTTGTTGCCGCAGCGATCCCGTGTGCCAGGAAATTCTGCCCTCTCTTGATCGCCCTCACGTCCACCTTGTCAAAGTGAGTCTTCATTCTGTTAATATCCATCAGCTCTGCGTACCAAGGCGATCGGCATGCCCCTCCAACCTAGATTTCCTTCTCGATGGTGGAGCAATCAACTTCTATGATTATTGGGCCGTTGAACACTTTTGACATCTCCATCAGACCCATCAGCACCGCAGCAGCCTCTACTTCTTCTATAGACTTACACTGAGGGAGCTACCGCCAGCCGAGAGGAGGACTAAGTCTCGATGATCCCTTGCCACTGTGCCTCCCCAGGTGTTACCTGACTCTGATAAAAAGGCGGCATCACAATTTATTTTTGTTCTACCCACTGGCGGGGCAAGCCACACATTTGGCATTGGGTCTGGTGGTCTGCATCCTTTGTCAGCCAGTAGTGAATGGTTTTGCTGCCCAGTAGTCGGGAAATCTACAAGCGCGACCAATGACAGGTCATCCTCCAGTCCGATCAAGTGTTTCACGGCTCCTGAGACCGTGTCCTTTCCATCCCCGTGGATGATATAATTCCTAAGGTGCCAGGCCTTCCAGAGAATCAGCAGTATTCTTTTCCTGATTTCCTCGATCTGCGGTATTAGAAGTATCTGTAACCAATCATTACCTGTCCACCTAAAGGCTGACTCTTTCGGCAGTACCCAGATTGCCCTCATAGCGAATCGCAATGCCCTGCTTCTGGTGCACGTGATCACGGTGTGATACTCATCTTTCCTTTCTACTCCACATATGGCACACACGTCCTCTTTGGCCAGAGTTCTTCTGAGCGCATTATGCTTGGTAGCTAGGGATTGGGTGGCAGCTCTCCACCCACAAATTTTGATCTTCCCTGGGATGTTTGTTTTCTATATCACGTCCCATATGGTCCTCTCGCCCGGATCATTGCCAGAACTTGAAGCCAACTCATTACCATTCCGTTTAATAGTGTCTGCAAGCCTATATGCACTCTTGACAGTGAACATCCCGGACCTCTCATGATGCCGTGCCACACAATCCTCCACATCACCCATGGGGATGCGAATTCTGCATATCTCCTCTACGTCAAAAGGGTGGAACAGTTGCCTAACCAAGCTGTGTTCCACTCATTCTCCCCTGGGTTCAGTAGTTGGTTCACCCATCTTAGCCGAGTTCTACAAATGAAGTTAGCTATTTTAAGGCCCTCTTCCCTTGGGATCCACTGGTCCCTGGTAATTTGAATTCTTCTTCCGTTTCCTACCCTCCAGATCACCCCCTTACTTTAAAAGTTTAAGACCGAATTTAATACCTCGCCAAGCCGGGGAAGCATCAGACGCGAACACCGTGTCCAGTAGGTACCCGTTCGGGTAGTATTTTGCTCATACCATCGTTTCTTGTTATTCAGTTTCCTTATTCAAGTGTTATCCTATCAGCTTTTGAAATTATATCTAACTGTTATTTATACTTATACTCCAGATGGAATTCTCTTTTTTTTACATAAGTAACAGGTTACTTTAGTTTTCAACTTGCTTCTAGTTAAGTTTATGTGCAACTTCAAGTATTGCAGATATAATTTATCAAGAACACAACTAACAGTTTCTTTTCACCTTTGAGCATTTTTCTCAAAGCAATGGGTGAACTTTTCTGTCAACTAGCTGATGGAAATTCTTTCAATACACTGTCAAAGGACACTATAATTATGTGTATGTGCTCATGTCTCCATTTTCTCTGTTAAACAATGCACTATCTTTGAGAATTCGATGAGAAATCAAAAGAAAGAAGCTGGCAGAAGAAAACCACACGAAGAAACTATGGTCCCTGTGTGAGCGAGCCAAGAGCGAATAAACGAACAAATTGTGCGGCCAAATAGAATCAATTCTTGCGGCGAGACAACCTTCTATCTCGTTGCGAGCAGAAAAAATCCAAAATCAATAGTTAAGGATACCCTTTGCAAAGGTCAATTCCAAGCCAAAATCACTAGTTAAGGATACCCTTTGCAAAGGTCAATCCCACCTCCTCAGAAGCTGACAAGTGGCAACCTTGGACTTTTCCTGATTTTTGTAGATTCAATTTTCAAAACGCTTTACCTCTTGAACCGTGCGTCCAGATTCTAAACCGTTTTCACTGTTGGATTCCTCGCGTCGAGATATTCGAAACTAGATCATATGTTAATAGGTTTCTACAAACTTTTTTCACAAAAAATGTGTGGAAACCCCGATAGAAAAAAGCATAGCTGAAAACTCGCTTTTTCCACTTCTCCCCTTTTGCGAGAGGCACAGTAGTGCTTCTCGCAGAAGCAAATCTGTGCCCCTCGTGGAACCAAAAAATATGGTTTTTCCTTATTCGAGAGGCACAGCTCCGCCACTTGTGCAAGCAAACATATGCCTCTCATGAAAGCAAAAAACGTGTTTTGTTTCCTTTTCTGGGAGGCACAACTACGCCTCTCCTAAAGCAAAATCTATGCATCCATGAAAAGCACCTCTCGTGTGGAAGCCAAAAAATGTGTTTTTTCCTTTTTCGAGAGGCGCCACCCTCATGAAGCAAATTGGTGTCCCTCATGGAAACAAAAAAACATGTTTTTTTCCTTTCTGAGAGACATAACTATGCCCCTCTCCTCTCATGGAAGCAAATCCATGCCTCTCGTGGAAGAAAAAAAAATAATTTGTTTGCGCATTTTTTTCTCCAAAAATCTAGGAAAAAACGGTGAAAATTGAAAAAATTATCTCAAGCCCGAAAACACGTTTAAAAAATTAAAATCCTGAGGGAGCACCCAGCACGGCGACACGGGGCGACGGTTAATAGTGTGGCAACTGACGGGCTCTCGGCCCACAAAAATGACCCTTAAGGGGCTCCAGCAAAGGGTACTCCTCACTTAGTTGCTCTCATGAAAATCCTATCTACCGCATTCATCAGAAGATTCTTGCTGAATCACACAGAGGCGAGCGACCAAAGAATGATATAGGTCGGCCTAATTATCAGGTATTAAAGGCGCTACAGTACCTGGTTTTGGGAACCTTCCAGAAGATTCATGACTGTTTTTGGGAACCTTCTAGAAACTTCCTCAACATCTTTTCACCGTTTTTTTAGTTTTCAAATTTCCTTCCCCTTTTTCCTTTTTCATTTCATTTTTTCTTTTTCTTACTTCTTCTAAATTTTCATTTTCCTGTTTTTTAATTTTATTGTCCCTTTTTCCTTTATATTTTCAAGCTTGTTTTCTAAAACTTGTTAAATTTTTTGAAAAATTGTTCAGAATTTCAGAAAATGTTTTCGTTTACACAATTTGTTCACAGATTAAAAAAATGTGTTTTCTCAACTTGTTCATAAATTCAGAACATGTTCTCGGTTACAAAAGTTTGTTCGGAATTTGGAAAAATGATCCCATTTTCAAAATTCATTCAAAATTCAAAAAAGTTCCTTCTTTCAAAATTTGTTCACGGATTCAAAAAAATAGGGAGTTTAAAATATTGTTCATGCTTTCAAAAAAAAAATCTCATAAATGTCCAGGTTTTCAATTTTTTGTTCACAAACTAAAAATGTTAGAGAAATTAAAAAAATATAGTGGTTTCAATTGTTTGTTTGTTTTGTTGAGAAATGTTTGAAATTCCTAACTTTTTCCTTGTTTTGAGAAACTTTTTAGAGAACTGAAAATTGTTCGTTTTCAATATTTTGTTTGCATTTTGAGATTTGACATTATGACCATTTTTTGTGCCCTAACTCGTACCCACTACTTAAATTTACCCCAGTTTTTAATGTGGTCAAATTTTCCCCTATAAAATCATTTTAGGTCACCTGAATGCCCTTCTGATTTATAACAAATTCATACCAAGTTAGAATAATGCAAATAATATATTAAAATGTTCATAGAAACATCACTTGTGGATGTAGTTTGCATTCATGAAAAAAGTAATGTTTAATTTTTTAGGGATTACAACATTAAAATACTATTTATGGTGAATGAAAATAAATGCAGTAGAGGTGATGAACGTAAATGACATGGGTGTATAGGTGATATTATCTCCGTCCCAAAAACCTGGTCCTAGATTCACGCATATCTAAGACAAGCTTTTCGGGACCGGGGAGAATTTTTGTGAACGTTTTCATATCTTATTTACATTCTTTTGATTTCATATAAATTTGTTATGAATTTTCAAAGAAATGGTCAAACGACTTTGAACTAGATGAAAAATTAGGGGTAAACGTGAGTAGTGGGTTCGAGTTAGGGGAACAATTGTAAATGTTTCTTTTTGAAAATCCCGTAGAATTTTTGAGAATGTGAATATATTTTTTATTTTATTTCAAGAAGTCTCAAACATCTGAGCTTGGGGATGCCCCGGTTGGCATCCCACCTTTCTTCTTCAACAATGATTGGTCAGTTTTGGTTGAGCCTAAGTTTTTGCTTCTTCACATGATATGTGCTATCCTTGGAATTTTATTTTATTTTGTTCTGCTTGATGTTTGAATGAAGTACTTAAGGTCAAAACTTTCTTTATGAGAGAGAGTCTTCACATAGCTACATAATTATTCAACTACTCATTGATCTTCACTCATATTTTTTAGAGTAGTTTGTCATTTACTGGTGTGCTTCACTTATATCCTATGAGTAAATGGTTGAATGAATTGAATATCACAAATCTGAATTTATATATGTTTCATATGATTATGCCATGGGGAGTAATGACTTCACATATAAGAAGTAGAGGTGGTAAATTTATTGAAAGTTAGCAAACATAGTATTGGTCACTTGAACAATTCATGAAAGAATATTGAAGGAAGAGAGATTTCACATATAAATATACTATCTTGGACATCTTCCATGATTGTGAGCCCCATTAATTATTTTCAAACCTGAGTAAATTAGTTAAAGTTGAACAAAGAAGACAACATAATGAGTTATGCTTGGGTATATTTGTATAGAAGTTATATTGTTATGGATCCTCCAACATGTGGTGCTTGCTATTTAGAATCTTTTTGCTAGCCAAAATTTCTCTACTAAGCGGGAATACTGATTGTGCATCCAAAATCCTTGAACCAAGTTTCTTCCATGAGTGTCGGATTTCGGGTTCCGGCAAAACCCTTAAGGTTCAAACACCGGGGTGCGCGCGAAGATCTCCCCTCACCGATCACACCCTCACACGCTTCGCGATCTCTAAGCTTGGCACGACGAACTCACAACACACAAGACACAAGATTTATACTGGTTCGGGCCACCGTTGTGGTGTAATACCCTACTCCAGTGTGGCGATGGTGGATTGCCTCTTGGGCTGAGGATGAACAGTACAAGGGGAAGAATAGCCTCCTAATGAGAGGTGTTCTTGTGCTTGGTGAACTTGTGGGTGTGTGGATCCGATCTCCATCCTCCCTCTAATGTGGTGGATAGTCCTATTTATAGAGGCCCTGGTCCTCTTCCCAAATACTGAGCGGGAAGGGATCCCACAACGGCCAAGTTTGAAGGGGGACAGCTAGTACAACTTATCCTGACAAAAGTAGTCTTCGCCTGCCAAAGGCTCTGGTGGTGATGCCGTCTTGGGCTCCACGATGACCTCCGTCCTGCCGTCCTGCTGGTCTTGGTCTCGTTGCACCGATATGGAAACCTTTTCTTGCCGCCTTGGTACTCCTCGCCTGCACTTGCCTTCTTAGAGCCAAAGAGGAAACAAGGACACTATGCGCGCTGGCGCCCGCCTGGTTTTGGTCGTCATGGCTTACGTCATGAGATCCTCGCGAGGTTTGCCTTGCCTTGATCTCTCTGCCCCTCGCGAGCCAGCCTGGTGACGCCGCTCCTGAGGAGGTCTTGCGTTGTCCGCCCCGCGAGGCTTGGCCCCTCACGAGGGTCTTGAGTGCTTGTTGGTGAAGATGGGCCGTTCGGGCCTGCTCGCAGAGCCACGCCGTGGGCCACAGGCAGGCAAGTCTGGGGACCCCCGTTCCCAGAATGCCGACAGTAGCCCCCGGGCCCAAGGCGTGCTCGGACTTGGCTTCGGGGCGAAGCCAAAGGGCAAGTGCGGAGCGCCGCGGGCCCCAACAGCCTGCGGCCTTGGTCGACGCGTGGCGGTTGATTGGACGTGGGCGTCTTCGCTTCCCCACACTGCCTCGGCAACTGCCCGACTTGACGAGTCACTGCTGCATGCAAGGAAAAACCATCATTACCTGTGATCGTGGGGGGCGCTGGTTGGCATTCTCCTGCTATAAATGGGGAGGGGGGCTGAGCCCCCATCGCCCATCTCTTCCCATTCCGCTCGCTTCTCCCCCTTTGCTCCATTACTAGTAGCGACACCAATGGTGCCGCCGAAGGGGTTTTCCGCCGCGGAGAAGGGGAAGGCCCGTCAGGAGGGGCCGGCTCACTAGTGCCCAAGCGTGGACGCGGTCGTCCCCGCAAGCACGCCGCGACCCCCGCTGTTGCCCCCGGCGGCCGCGGCGGCGCCGCTTCGCGTGGTGGGGGTCGCCCTGGTCGTGGCAGCCCTGTCGGTGAGGAGAGATGTGACGTGGTCGCGCGGCCTCCCCGACCGCGCTTTCACTCGGCGGAGGTGCTGCCGGAGTTCGTCGTCTGGTCGGAAAACCCGGCCGGCAACTGGCTTCAGCTCCCGCGCTTCTTCGCCGATGAGCTGCCGGCCGTCGGTCCAGGCGGGCTTTGGCTGCAGGCGGACGACTGCTGCAGCAGGGCTTCCTGGGTCGCGATTGAGGTCTCCGTCGTGGGCAACATAGCCCTGGCTCGCGGCTGGCAGACGTTTGCCCGCGCGTGAGGCCTGGGCAGGCGGTGCACCCTCCACTTCAAGTAAGACGGCGACGCGACCCTCTACGTGAGGGTGTTCGGGGAAGACGGTCGCCGCGCTGGGTGCTGCCCCGAGATCAACGACGGTGACGAGGTGCTCGGTCTTGGCGATGGTCGTGACGAGGATGAAGGCGAGCCTGCCCCTGGTGCCGACCGCGTCTCGTCCAGCTACGGCGGCTCTTCCCCCGGCGATAGCTCCAGCAGCGGCGGCTATGACCAGCCGCCACGCCGCCGCGCTCGCTTCGAAGGTGGCAGCGGGTCGTCTCACTGCCGCGTCCCAGTGAAGCGTGAGGAAGGGTCCGGCTAAGCTCGGGAGAGCGTCATGGGCCTGTCCCCGCGAACTGCCGCCGGGGCACGCACCGCTTTTTTTCATTCTTCTTTTCCTTCCTGCATTGAGAGAGACAAGTATGGTGCCCCGTGGGGGCGCGCAACAACTATGATTTCCAAATTGTTATGTTGTATTTACTATTCCCGTGACATGTTGCAACATCCATGCTTTATATAGGTACGTAAGAAAAACTTAGCTTGACGCGCTTGAAGCGGTTTCTGCCTCGGGAGGCGCGCGTTTCTCAGTACCTGGTAAGGAGGAACTGCAAAAATTTGTTAGGGGATCCGAGCCTTGGTCGGCGGCGCCGCTGGCCATGGCCCAGCACTTCGTATCGCGGTACCTGTGGGGCATGGATTGAGAGAGGTGCGCCAGCTTGCGGGCTCGAACGAGGGTGCCTCGCGAAAAACAGAAGGAGGACGCTCACGGGGGTACCTGTTCAGCCCCCTCGCGAGGGACGCGAGAGAGAGTACAGGCCGACCAGAGAAACGAAGGCAGAAACAGAGGCGGAAAGCGACAAGTCGAGACCAGCAAGAGACACCAGAAAGCAAATAAAGAGGGGCGAGCCAACTTCGGAAAGCAAATGAAAAGCCGCGTCCGGCATCTAGTCTAGTCTTCATGTCTTCTCACCAGCGCGGAGCTAAGTGCTTCCACTAGGACGTGGGAGGGAGCCCCTGAGGCCCAAGGGCGGCACTCCTGAGACTCCAGGGCGTGTACAGCCCCACTCATTATTACGTGAGAGTGTCACGAGCGGAGACCTTCACAGGCACCGGGCCTTTCTTCATGGTTAAAACTTTGTGAGGTGCTGGATGTTCCAGGCGTTCTGGATGGGTACCCCGTCCTGCATCTCCAGGCGCGCGGAGCCATGCCTGGAGACATGGACGACCTTGAACGGGCCCTCCCACATGGGTGAAAGCTTATGCAGCCCTTCCCTAGAGAGCACCCGCCTCAGGACGAGGTCACCCACCTCGAGCGTCCTGGAGCGGATGATGCGGCAGTGGTACCGTCGCAGCGCCTGCTGGTATCTTGCCGCCCGTAGCGCGGCTTCACGGCGGCGTTCCTCCCCCATCATGAGGTCCATCCCCCGCCTGGCGTCCTGTTGCGTTTCATCGAACACCAGGACCCGTGCGAAGCGATGCCTGACCTCGTGAGGGAGAACTGCTTCTTCTCTGTAGACGAGGAAGAATGGGGTCTCGCCCGTCGGCTTGGTGACGGTGGTGCGGATGGACCACAGCACGGACTGGAGCTCGTCGTGCCAGCCCCTGCCGCAGGCCTCGAGCTTCTTCTTGAAGGTCCTGGTCTTGAGGCCTCTCAGGACCTCCGCGTTGGCGCGTTCGGCCTGACCGTTGCTCCTGGGGTGCGCCACCGAAGCGTAGCAGATCTGCGTTCCAAGGTTAGCACAATATGTCTTGAAGAGATTACTAGTGAACTGTGAGCCGTTATCGGTGATGATGCGGTTGGGGACCCCGAACGAGACCCTTGATGAACTTGACCGTGGAGCCAGCTGGGATGGTGCGGACGACTTCTACCTCCGCCCACTTGGTGAACTTGTCTATGGCGACATAGAGGTAGCGGTAACCCCCGGGCGCTTGAGGGAACGGGCCCAAGATATCCAGCCCCCAGACCCCGAATGGCCATGAGAGTGGGATGGTCTAGAGGCCCTGAGCAGGCTGATGAATCTGCTTGGCCTGGAACTGGCAGGCCTCATAGGACCTCACCAACTCAGTCGCGTCGTTGAGTGCCGTGGGCCAGTAGAATCCACTGCGGAACACCTTGCCGATGAGGGTTCGTGACGACGAGTGGTGCCCGCAGTCCCCTCCGTGTACTTCGGCCAACAGCTCTCTTCCTTGCTCCCTGGAGATGCAACGCAAGGAAACATCATTTGGCCGCTTCCTGTATAACTCACTGTCCCGGATGCAGTATGCCGTGGCTTGTCGGGCCACACGCTCCATGTCCTCCTCCTCTTCCGGCAGCGTCCCCTTCGTCAGGTATTCCTTGAATTCCTTGATCCAACACCCCTCCTGAGGTTTGAGCGCCAAGAGCAAACGCGCTCCCGAGGTCAGGCCGCAGGCCGGGGCTCCTAAGGTGGGTGGTTGGGGGAGCTCCTCCCGAGGTAGCGCTGTTCTTGAGAGTGGCGGTGTTGCCGATGGTTTGAAGAGCCGCTCCTCGAAGACGCCGGGCTCTTGGGGTAGCCGCTTGGATGCCCTTCTGGCGATGTCGTCGGCTTCCTTATTGGTGCCACGGGCACATGCTGCAACTCCAGGCCCGAGAACTGCTTCTCCATCTTGCGCACCTCTGCGAGGTATGCCTCCATGTGCTCGTCCTTTGGCTCATATACTTTGTTGGAGAAGTCGACGAGGAGTTGCGAGTCACCCTTGATGGTGAGACGCTTCACCCCCAGGTGCACCGCAGCCCTGAGGCTAGCTATGAGGCCCTCGTACTCTGCTATGTTATTGGAGACCTTCTCGCCCTGCTAGAAGCAGAGCTGCACGGCGTAGTAGAGCTTGTCCTGGGTGGGCGAGATGAGCACCGCTCCAGCCCCCGCGCCCTGGCGCGAGAACGCGCCGTCGAAGTACATGACCCAGCCGTCTGGCGCTTTGCTCCCTGGAGATAGGGATTGGTTCTCGCCTGCTTCGAGCTCGGGGGCATCAGTCCATTCCGCCACAAAGTCTGCGAGCGCAGCCCCCTTGATGACCCTGGTCGTGCTAAACTCTAGGTCAAATGCTTGCAGCTCGATGTTCCATTCAGTGACTCGCCCAATAGCATTGGGACTCATGAGCACTCTTTCCAGCGGGTAAGCCGAGACGACCTTGATGGGGTGACCCTGGAAGTAGTGGCGCAGCTTGCGCGAGGCCACCAGGAGCGCGAGTAGGATCTTCTGAGGCATGGGGTATCGTGCCCTCGCATCCCGCTGCACCGCGCTGACGAAGTACACCGAGTGCTCGACGAGGGCGGGAGAGCTGACGGAGTCTTCGACCTCCGAGGGTTGAGGTGTCTCTTCGGGGTCTTCGGCTTCAGGGGCTTGGAGGTCTGTCAGGGCAGCCGCTGCTTCGGGAGCTTCGCCTTGGTGCTACGCCGCTTCGTCCGGCCTGGAGGTTCCGCTTGGTGGGCCCTTAACCCTGCGCTCTTCTCTGAGGGTCACCAGCGCTGAGCTGGCGGAGTGGGGTGTGGCAGACAGGTAGAGCACCAAGGGCTCGAGGGGCCGAGGCGCCACCATCATTGGCGGGCTGTTCAGGTATCTCTTGAGGTCTTAAAACGCTTGGTCGGCCTCCGGAGTCCACTCGAATGGGCCTTTCTTCTTCATCAGCTTGAAGAATGGTAGGGCACGCTCTCCCAGCTTGGAGATAAAGCACCCCAACGCAGTCACGTGACCGGCAAGCTTCTGCATCTCCTTGAGGGTCTGCGGTGGACTCATGTCTTCGATTGCCTTGACCTTTTCCGGGTTTGCCTCGATCCCTCTGTGGGACACGAGAAATCCCAGCAGCTTGCCGGAAGGGACACCGAACACGCACTTCTCCGGGTTGAGCCGCAAGTTCACCTGGTGTAGGCTCGCGAAGGTCTCTTCCAGGTCTTGGATCAAAGTTCTCGCCTCCCGAGACTTCACTACAATGTCGTCGACGTAGGCCTCCGCGTTTTTCCTGAGCTGCCGCCCTAAGGCGATGTGCATCAGCCGCTGGAAGTTCGCTCCCGCGTTGCGCAGTCCGAAAGGCATGCAAGTATAGTAGCACACCCCGCACGGGGTCAGGAAGGCGGTTTTCTCCACATCTTCTACCGCCATCTTGATCTGGTGATAGCCAGAGAACGCATCCAGGAGGCACAGCAAATCGCATTCGGCGGTGGAGTCGACGATCTGGTCGATGCGTGGAAGCGGGAACGGGTCTTGGGGGCAGGCCTTGTTGAGGTTGGTGAAGTCGACACACATGCGCTCCTTCCCGCCTTTCTTCGGCACAACAACGGGGTTCGCCAGCCACTCGGGGTATCGAACCTCGCGAATGGCACCCGCCGCCTCCAGCTTGCGGGTTTCTTGGATGATGAAGGCCTGCTTCTCCGTGGAATGTCATCTCGCCCGCTGCTGCACAGGGCGTACGTTGGGGCACACCTTTAAGTGATGCTCAATCACCCCTCTCGGGACCCCCACCAACTGTTTAGGTTCCCACGCGAATATCTCCTTGTTTGCGCGCAAGAACTTCACCAACGCTCCCTCTTGATTAGGGTCGAGGTCGGCGCCTATGGTAAAGGTGGCTCCTGAGGACCCGTCTTCATCGACTGGCACCTGCTTGGTTTCTGCCTTGTCTTGAGTGAACAACTACTTCTTCTTGGTTGGTGCGGCTCCCTCAGCCTTGGAGGCGTCCGTGTCGATGGGCCGCGCCGTCACGGCGGACTTGAGGGCAAGCTTCAACGTCATCAGGGCTTCCTTGGTGTCCCCAACTACTGTGAGGACACCCTTGCTCCCGGGCATCTTCATGAGGTTGTAGGCCGGATGGGTCGCCGCCATGAACTGAGCCAGGGCCGGGTACCCGAGGATGGCGTTGTACGAGAGGCCGATGTGGGCGATGTCGAAGTCGATCAGCTCGGTGTGGTAGTTGTCGCGCGTGCCGAAGGTGACTAGAAGGCGGATCTGTCCCACGGAGTGGGCGGCGGCACCGCCAACTCCTAAGAAAGGCTTGCTGAGGCGGAGCCGCTCGAGTGGTATGTGAAGAAGGCTGAAGGCCTCCACGGAGAGCAAGTTGAGGCCGGTGCCGCCGTCGATGAGGGTCTTGGTGATGGACATGTTGCAGATGGTGGGCGTGCAAAGCATTGGGAGCATTCCCGAGCCGGCAGTGGAGACCAGATGATACCCTGAGTCGAAGGTGAGGTCGGGCTCGGGCGCGGCCCAACCGGGGGAGCCCCCGGCCGCTTGGAAGCCGCGCCGATCTGGCGGAGGAACGGCTTGATGTGACGGTCTAAGGGCGGCGCTTGAGAGCCACCGAGGAGAGCCGCGACCGCGTGGGGGGCCGGTGCCGTGAAGCGCGCGACGAAGAGATTGCGCAGCTCCTCCCAAGATGCCACCGTGGATCCGGGGAGGTTGAGTAGCCAGGCACGTGGCACGCTAGTTAGGGCCAAGGGAAGCCAGTTTGCCATAACCTTGTCGTCGCCCCCGGGCCTGAGGACGGCTTCCTCATACGCTAGCAGGAAAACTGACGGGTCTGCCGTGCCGTCGTAGCGTGGCGGCATCTTCGGCTTGAACTTGGGCGGCCAATGCACCCACCGCAGGGCGGGAGTAAGGGCCCGGAGCCCCAAGGCGCCGCCGTGGGCGCCCGCAGATCTAGCCGGAAGAGCAGCGCCAGCCATGGGGAGCGGGCGTGAAGATGGTGGAGCGCGAATCGACGGAAGGAAAGCTCCTGCGCACCCCTACCTGACGCGCCAAATGTCGGATTTCGGGTTCCGGCAAAACCCTTAAGGTTCGAACACTGGGGTGCGCGCGAATATCTCCCCCTCGCCGATCACACCCTCACACGCTTCGCGATCTCTAAGCTTGGCACGACGAACTCACAACACACAAGACACAAGATTTATACTGGTTCGGGCCACCGTTGTGGTGTAATACCCTACTACAGTGTGGTGATGGTGGATTGCCTCTTGGGCTGAGGATGAACAGTACAAGGGGAAGAACAACCTCCTGAGGAGGGGTGTTCTTGTGCTTGGTGAACTTGTGGGTGTGTGGATCCGATCTCCATCCTCCCTCTAATGTGGTGGCTAGTCCTATTTATAGAGGCCCTGGTCCTCTTCCCAAATATTGAGCGGAAAGGGATCCCACAACGGCCAAGTTTGAAGGAGGACAGCTAGTACAGCTTATCCTGACGAAAGTAGTCTTCGACTGCCAAAGGCTCTGGTGGTGACGCCGTCTTGGGCTCCACGATGACCTCCGTCCTGCCGTCCTGCTGGTCTTGGTCTCGTTGCACCGATATGGAAACCTTTGCTTGCCGCCTCGGTACTCCTCGCCTGCGCTTGCCTCCTTAGCACCAAAGAGGAAACAAGGACACTGTGCCCGCTGGCGCCCGCCTGGCTTTGGTCGTCATGGCTTACGTCATGAGATCCTCGCGAGGTTTGCCTTGCCTTGATCTCTCCGCCCCTCGCGAGCCAGCCTGGTGAGGCCGCTCCTAAGGAGGTCTTGCGTTGTCCGCCTCACGAGGCTTGGCCCCTCACGAGGGGCTTGAGTGCTTGTTGGTGAAGATGGGCTGTTCGGGCCTGCTCGCAGAGCCACGCTCGGCCGCAGGCAGGCAAGTCTGGGGACCCCGTTCCCAGAACGCCGACAATGAGTGTCCACCATATCTACCTATATGCGGTATTTACCTGCCGTTCCAAGTAAATTTGCATGTGACAAACTCTAAACCTTCAAATAATAATCTGTTTTGTATGCCCGAATCACTCATGTAGCGACTAGGGGCTGTCAGTATCTTCCATGCTAGGTGGGTTATTCTCACGATGAGTGGACTCCGCTCATCATTCACGAGAAAATGGCTAGTAACCGGGATGCCCAGTTCCATGCTCAAATCAAATCAAATTATAATTGCAAACAAAACTCCCCCAGGATTGTTATAGTTGGATGGTAGCCGTTGTTTCGGACTAGCCGTGGAAGATGCTTGTTGGTGGTGGAGGAGTAAAAACTTTACTATTCTGTTCGGGAACCCCTATAATGTTTCTAGTATGGAAGATATTGGGAACTCTTGGTTGTTATGTTAACAATGAAAGCATACCTCTCAAAATTATTTTCATCTCTGTTTTAAAAGCTTCGAGCTCTGGCACCTCTGCAAATCCCTGCTTCCCTCTGCGAAGGGCTTATCTTTTACTTTTATGCAAGATTCAGTAGTATTCCTTCTCATTCCAACCTACTCTTTAGGTGGCAAGCATCATGTGATGGGGAAAGATCTAAACATATATGGCCATTCAAATATATTTGATCATGAATTATTATTGTTGTCAATTATCTATATGATAAATAAGTTGGGAGGCGAAACATTAAGCCCCTATCTTTCTCTGTGTTCAATGGATGTTATTTGTTCTAAAAATATGCTTTGAGTGGTAGCAATCATGGAAGACTATATGATAGTTGAGTATGTGGGATTTGCTAAATCAAAGCTCTTATATAGACCCTTCCTGAAAATAAGATGAATTGCATTTGTTTGATGACCAAGAACATAGTTTGTTAGTTTTCAAGAAAGTTTATGGTCTATGCTTTAACATGTGAATAGCTTGTTACTTGATCATGAGAAGTTTTATGATATGAGCTACTGTTATGATATATAATGATGATGCTAGAAAAAGTGACTGAAATTATCATTGATCAAACTTGTGCGCTTGATAGCATTCCACATCAAAAATTCTGTTTTTATCATTTACCTACTCGAGGACGAGCATGAATTAAGCTTGGGGATGCTTGATACGTATCTATAATTTTTGATTGTTCCATGCTATTATATTATCAATCTTGAATGTTTTATATGTATTTATATGCTATTTTATATTATTTTTGGAAATAACCTATTAACCTAGAGCCGAGTGCCAGTTTCTGTTTTTTTTCTTGTTTTTGAGTTTCCCAGAAAAGGAATATCAAACGGTGTCTAAATGAGCTGAAAATTTGTGGTGATTTTTTACGGACCAAAAGAAGCCCCCGAAGCAAAAGAGTTGGGCCAGAAGAGTCCCAAGCCAACCACAAGGATGGAGGGCGCGCCCTACCCCTCTGGGAGGGTGCTCCGGTCTTGTCATTGACTCGTGGACCCCCCTAGGCCAAACCAACGCCAAAAATTTCTATAAATACAGAAACACCCGAAAAGAAACCTAAATCGGGAGTTTCGCCGCCGCAAACCTCTGCAGCCACGAAAAACCAATCGGGATCCTGTTCCGGCACCTTGCCGGAGGGGGAAACCATCACCGGTGGCCATCTTCATCATCCCGACGGTCTCCATGACGAGGAGGGAGTAGTTCACCCTCGGGGCTGAGGGTATGTACCAGTAGCTATGTGTTTGATCTCTCTCATGTTCTTGATTTGGCATGTCTTGATATACCGCGAGCTTTGTTATTATAGTTGAATCCTATAGTGCTTCTTCCCTTCTATCTTTTTGTCATGAATTGAGTTTTACCTTTGAGGTTTCACTCTTATCGAATTGAATACTACCCGCCGCCCCCAGCCGCCTCTTACTGCCGGATCCGACCCGACCACCATCGCCATGGCTCGGCGCCTCCACCTCCCGGCGATGCATCCGACCTCCCCGCGCGGTGTGTCCACCCCCGCCGACGCGTCCCGCCGCCCTATGCCCCGCCGCCGCGCGTCGCCGCCCCATGCCCCGTCGCCGCGCGCCGCCGCCCCATGCCCTATCACCGTGCGCCGCCACCCCCAGCCGCCTCTTACTGCCGGATCCGACCCGACCACCATCGCCATGGCTCGGCGCCTCCACCTCCCGGCGATGCATCCGACCTCCCCGCGCGGTGTGTCCACCCCCGCCGACGCGTCCCGCCGCCCTAACCCTCCCCTTCCTCGTGTCAGTATGGGCAACATCCAGCCGGTGCCTGAACCCCATCCCACCGGCGCGGCTCACTGCAGTCGTGGTGCTTCTGCGCCACGCCGCCGTTGGTCAATGCCCCGTCTTCCGCGGCTCTCCGTTGCTCCCTATACATTTTCTTCTCACCGAGAAGTAATTCCTCCCTTGTCCTCTCATGGTGACTATTGCAGAAAATAAACACACGGGGACGTGCTGCCCTCAGTCCTCTGTCGACGGATCCAGCAGTGCAGGTTCTCCGGTGCGTGAAGTATTGCCGGCGTCATGCCCATTGAGAAGATGCAGATTTTCTGTAAGCACATTCATCTATTTAGTTCTGTGTTCTGTTGTTTGCCCCAGTTGATCCTTGTGTTATTGCTTCTATGTTGTGCTGCTTGTGCACTTCTGATCCCATCATGAAGGAAAAAAGACAAGCGAGCTAAGTACTTGTTTGGAAAGATTGTAGGTTCAAACACATAAACCTAAAGAAGTTAATTGAAGAATTTTGGTTTTGTTAAAGAAAATGTGAATTTTGGTTGGAATCATTTAACATAGAACTACTCGACTTTCCTTCTCTCTAGATGTATTACTATAGTAGATGGACAGAGTAATTAGATGCATTCCTATGCAATATGTATGTTCATATAGATATATGGAACAACTCTCATTCCCTACATGCACATGGTAGATGGTCGGCTACTAGTCTGCTAATGGAAGAGCCCCCAAAACACAACTTGAAGCTGTTATCTCTCCCGAATGCTTTTGAAGAGCATCAATTGTTTTCAGTTCATATTTTGATTGCTTTTCAGTGCATCAACTTCCCCGATCATAAGTCCAATTTCCTTTGTGTTCCCATGTTCTTTCTATAGTACAAGAGGTGCTTGTCGTTATGCCTGATAATGAGCACATGTACCAGAGTTTATTTTGGAAGTCCAGAAAAGCGTCGAGGTAAAAGCAAAAACCTACAATTTGTGCATGTCATCTGTTTGTGGAAAATGTCTGAGCAAGGACACAAATAGTTCACACTCAAAACTTAAAAAGAAGCTTTATGTAGTGTCAGTACTTAAAATAAGAACAGAAGTTCAAGCTCAAAACTTTAAAAAGTTCAGTACATAAAGGTTCACACTCCTGCTTAGTAACTACCTCAATTGACCCTAATTCTCTCCGCCAGACGGCCTCCGTCGTCGCGGTCCGCCCGGTGACGTGCACTGTCATCCATGGTGGCCTGCGCCCCGACCGTGGCCACCCGTCTTCGAACGCGCTCACCGACGCCTTCAGTTCAATCCACCTCCCCTTTCTGAAAATCTTTTCCTTCAGTTCCACCGTACCTAGAAAATCAGTTCAATCCATCTCCCTATTTTTGAAAACACATACACCCTGATTTCGATCTAGGAGAACGGCCATTTTCTGGAGGATTTTTTTCACTAGTGTCATGTTTTGTTGTCAATGCTGTCTAATTTCAGCAGTGTCATGTTCTGCTGTCGATCCCGTCCTCGGCATCCACGAGCGTGAGCACCCCGTGTCCGGCGGCGAGATGAAGGCCACCCGTGATCCCTGCTTCCCGTCATCACTTCCACCTCGTGTGAGTTCGCTGCCCAGAACAAGCACGGCCAACTACAGTTCCCGCTGGTCGCCTTGGCCACCCTCGGCCACGAGCTCGTCCACCATGGTTACTGGCAGCTGTCCAAGTGGAGCGCCGACATCAGTCCAGGTAGAATCGCGGCCACCATCTTCACCAAGCGCTACACAGCCGTCAAAGTCGAGCACACACAAAAGTCCAAGGTGATGCATCAATCGTCCAACAGTGCAGCTTCTTCCCGACCTTCTGCTCATGGCGCTCGAGCCACCTGCACCTCTTTGCATCAGTTCTAAAATTCCCCGCGCATCAGTACACCTATGTATTGCTTCTGCGATTTTCAAATATGGTTACAGTTGTTGCTTCGATTTTGTTGTTGATGTACATAGTTGCCGATGGAATGAATTACTAAAAGTTCAAATTTGCTAATTCCTGCAGTTCTGGTTCTCTAGATTGGTCTTGATAAAGCTTTCATACAGGATGCAGCTTAAGCTGGAGTTCGTCGCTAAGCAGGTTTGATTATGTAAAGTTCAAGTTTTTTGTGTGTGATGCAGTATAGCTCAACTACATTTTGTGCCCTCTTTACTTCTAAATTGCTGACTGGATGTTGAACTAATTCTCTGCCTTCTCCATCACTTACGTGGTTCCCTATTTGGTTGATCTATTGTACTCATGTATATTTCAAAATACTAGGAAACATGGCTATCAATTATCTTGTATACAGAAGGTTTGGGACTGGATCTTGTAATGAAAGCTGGAGCAGAAGAAGTCCAGGAGGGAGAGGTGTGTGATGTATGTACACTTAATTACCTATGGTGCACTTGTTTTTTTTCCAAACTTTACTGTCTATGTGAACTATTTCAAGCTCATGGTGCGGTTACTACACTAAATAAAATAGTTCAGCCTATATGTGTTAGTAGTTCACCTTTGCTAAGTATAGCATGTTGTCTGGTTGGAAAAATTGATTCACTTTGCAAAAACTCTAGAGGTCAACAATTTCTTTTTGTTTGTTACAGCAGTTCGGCTTCCACGGCGCTGCCGACGTGCTCCCCTCGGCTTCCTGCAGTTCGAGGACGGACACCCCAGGTTCTCAAGCAGCAAAGTTATCGCACAAAGTTGAACTTGCTGCTGCACCATCTTCACCAAGTCAAACTTGCAACAGCCAGGGGATCCACAGTCGTTGGGAGCTGTCCAAGTCCAGCTATGACCGCAGTCCAAGTGGAACTGCGACCACCATCTTCACCCAGTGCTGCACCCATTGAGCACCCACACAGTGAGAACGCCATCTCATTGAGTGACAATATTATGTATGTTTGATTTGCTCAACCTTAGAACTTGGAGATATTCACTCTATTTTTCTATGATGAAGGCACACATGAGATCATGTGCTATGGTTATCCCCCTATTTTGTTTCTTCAAATGTGTATTTTGTTTCTTATAATGTGTTGTTCCCTTGTTCGATGAGGTAAAACAAAGAAAAATAGTGAAAATGTCATTCAAGACTTGTCCGGTAGAAAGTGTGGAGAAGAAAACAGAAGTTTTTAAAACAAGGGAATGGTAAAAATTTAAGTCTGTTCAACTATATAAATCATGCAGGTGCGATGGCGATGACGCCGTCAGTAAGGATGAGAAGGAAAAATTAAAACTAAACAAAAAGAGCTTCAAGTGATTATTTTTTGAGAAGTACAAACTCTCTAGTACCATAATTTTGAATATTATTGTACAAAAGGTACAAAAAATGAATGGAGCACAAAAAGTTCAAGTTGCAGAAAGAATGAAGTGCATAACTTTGATGCAAAACAAAAATTAGAAGTTCAAAAATAGAACACATAAAATATTTTCTTTTGAAGAAAGTACAATCAGTTCAATCTTCTTGGTTTTATTTCCGTTCAAAAACTAAATTTTTATGTAGATAAAACTACATAATTTTGGGAGTTTGTATGTTATTCATGTAATGTTTGATGAAGAAAATTTGGTCCGTTCATGTAGATAAACGGTACAAGTTTGGAGATGATGACATTGTAAGTTTGGGTGCAGGAAAAAGGTCAAGAAAACCATTGATGTAAGTTTGCGTGTCCATGAGTTCATCCTAAATCAGTACAAAATGTTCAGTCAGATCGGTCCAATATTGATTCGGGATTTCAAAAAACAAAAAGGAAAAATTTCTACCATTTTTCAAAACTACTCCTAAAACTGTAATTAATTTCAAAAAACTTCAACATGTAAAAGTTTGTTCTATTCACCCATCTTTTCAACGGTATGTTACATGCTCCGTTCTCAGAAAACGGTTCAACAGTTCAAGCCATGTCGTCTGATATAAATTTCACCGAATACAAAACACGCTCAGTACAAATCCATACGGACATCCGTTCAAGTACTCTCTTTTTGAAACCTTTCAAAGTTACTCTATGAAAAATAAATCAGTATGGACACATGCATAGTTCAGTACAAGTACTCTGCTTTTTTTTGACGGAAAAACATCACGACGTGTCTCATCGTATTCAAAATTACTCATCAACGAGTGCGAATTTGAGAAAATGTTCAACATGACTAAGTTTCGCATTTTCGATAGCTATCCAACGGTATATTATTTGCCCCATTTCGACAAACTTTTTTAAAAAATCACGTTCAAAATCAAATTTGACCGTATTCGAATTTGTTTTTAAACCATAAGGAATTAGAAAAACATTTCTATACAAAACAGTTGCGCATTTTCCATAGCTTTCCAATGCCGTATCATTTGCATCAATCCGAAAAACCGTTTGCAAAAAAAGCGAAAATACTTTTCGCCCAGAATTTCACCATTTATCAAATTACTTTTAAACTGTATATAATTTGATAAAACAATAGATACATGGAATATGCGGATTTTTACCAGCTTTCCAACGCCATCTTATTTGCTCAATTCCGACAAACCGTTTGAAAATTCAGTCCAAAATACGATTCACATTTTCGGTTTCGAAAAAATGGTTTTTTTAAAACTGCTCTTAAACCGTGATGATTTTACAAAAAATTCCTATATATTTGTAATGTAGATGTCAAGAGCTTTCCAACAATATATTACATGCCCCATTCCGACGAAAAGATGATCAGTTCGACGAAATGAAAATCATCAGTACAACCGCGTGAAACCATCAGTTAAAGTAGGGTAACAAAATAATATTTTGTTACGCAAAACAGAATAGCCCAGATGTATGTATATATATATACATACAAAAGGTACAAAAAAGAATGCCCAGAAGAAAAGAACACTTACTGATAGAAAAAACATACCTTGTGAAAGTTTAGAGCACAAAAAGTCCATGTAATATATATATGGACACACACATATCAGGACATGGTTGCATAACCAAATTAAACATTCACTTACATAGGTGGCTACTACAACAATGGCATTTGCACACACCAAAGTAAACTATTACATGCATAATTACATACGTGGCTACTACACACATGACATTTCCACACACCAAAGTAAACTATATATTACATGCATGATTAACTAGGATAAATGATCATCTGATCATCATCTACTTCTTGTCATGGCTTCTGTGGTTGTGGCTCGATGCAGCCTCGTCGATCTCCGTAACAAGGCACTTCCTCATGTCAACGATCCGCCTGTGCATCTCGTAGCATGTGTACACGCTCTTGGCCGCGAACCTGAGGTGAGGTTCATCCAGTTGCCGCATCCAGGCCCCTTGCCAGGATATGGGACGTGTTGTGTTGGCATCCTGCTTCATATTTTCGTAGTATGGGTCGATGATGGCCGAGGCGAGTTCAACCAGGGAGTCCTTCGTGCTGCCCCAGACCCTGTAGTGCTCACGGATTTCGACAAGGTTCTGGCAAGCCAACCCCATAACCCTGAGCGCCTTTACATCGTTGGTGGTTTTCATCGTGGCGAACTTGTAGTCGGTGCTGTTGACAAACCTGGTGAAACGGTCGCAAGGCTATGTGGCCATGCAGTAGTGGTAGATGAGGACATGATGGCGCATGCACAACTGGGTGATGACAACCTTCTGATTTATGTTGGGACGACCGGCGGTGTACTGGAGGTCGATGCCGACCACCTTGTATTTGTCTCGAGCAAGCAACTACTCAACGGTGTTGATGTAGTCATCCACCACGGTCGGGTCGATGGTGTACACCACCGAGAGATCCGTCTCCCTCGCGTGGGTCTCCACTTTATGCTCGTCGAACTCCATTGTAGCGCCGCTAGACATCTCCTCTCTATGTGTCGTCCTGCGTGTGCTTGCTGTGTTGTGGAGCGCGATCGAAAGGTTGAAGAGACTAAGGTTATAATGGCCACGGGAATTGAAGGGGAAGCCGAATGGCCTGGAATATCGGTAGACCCTGATGGCAGTTCTAATTTGCAGCGCGTTCCATCGTGCCGCACGCAACTGCATCGCGTGGCAATGCGCGCGGTGCAAACCGCGTGCATATGGAGCCCCCACGTGATCGTGCGCACGCCCAACCGCTGGCAGAGCACGCGCGGAGGGACGCAAGCAGAGCGCTCCGCGGTCGCCTCAACGGCGAGCAACCATATATATGCATATAACAGTTGAACATGCAAGGAAAAGCTGTCCACAAGCTGAGCGCACCGACGGACGCAAGCAGAGCACGCCGACGGACGTGAGCAGAGTGCGCCGTGGTGCCTAACAGCGAGCACAGCTTGCCGAGGGACGCGAGCAGTGGCCGACATAGTGATACGTGGCAAATAAGACAAACTGTGGGCAAACGCTTGCTGGTATATAATCGTTTGCGATTGATGAATTCATCGCTGACGGGTTACCTAGTGCGGTCCGTGTGTGTTGTGATATGCTCTGTCTGCAGAACATCTATGCTCTATGTACAGAAGAACAACATATATATATATACACTTGTAACATGACGTGATTGCAATACCAAATTAAATATCCAATTACATTATATAACAAATACCTTAAATATTGCAAGGTTCAAATTCAAAGATTACAATGCCCAAATTCAAACATTGCAAGCATCGTCATTTCTACAAACGAATCAGCCACTGACAAGTCATGTTTGGGTTTGACACAATGACTTCCAATTACTCTGTCATATGCTCTACCAATATGAAGTTTAGCTTTTTTGGAGCCTCTTCCATTCCGCAGTACCTGCCGGCTCCGATCAACATACCATTCATCTTTCCTAATTAAATGCGTGTGTTCAACCTCAGTACCCTCAGCACCCTTGCTCTGGCAAGAAAGAACCTGGCGAGTGTAATCTCGGGTAAGGTCCCTCGGTAGGAGTTCAAAGTAATATTTGAGAGATGCAGATCCAGGCATTCGATGTGATTGTCGTTATAAACATTATCCACCTCCGGGCCTATTATTATCTGCAAAAGAAGAGAACATGTTAGTGCCTACATGCAGTTTTGAACACTACTACACGCCTATTTGGTTTGCGGGATTTGTAAAATGCACCAATGTGCCATCTTCGATCTGACATGATTAACATGGGAATTTGATTACAATCTAGAAACATGCAGCCGTCTTCACAAGAGGTTGGATTGGATGAAAAATTCCCTAAGAAAACTAGTACAGATGAATCCAAAGGAGAAATGCTTATGGATTGTAACAATATGAATCAAGCAACCAATATGGGGTGGGGGTGTATGTCCTGAAATCCTCCAAAATTCCTTCAGAAATCGTAGTACATTGTCATTGTAAACTTGGGAAAAGGTGCAAAAAATTGAACTCCCTTATGGTTAACATTTAACAGGAAAGGAACATCACCTCAATATACAGCTTCTTCAGGCACGGAAAGCATCTCAGGCAACTGACCACTTGGTCCAGGTTGGGACCGATAGATTCTAGTGCCAAGACCTTCACTGTGCCCAGAATCTGGGTGAAACTTTGCTGGATGACTGACGAACATACATCTTCAAAACTAGAAATAATGTTGATATCAAGAAGGAGAGGTATAAGGCGACTGTTGTACCTGAAAGTAGTAGTATTTGACAGACGAGTAGCCCACCACCATCAATTTCGGCACAGAAATGACATTGATTCTTGTTGGACCTTGTTGATCAACTACAAGTAATCTCTCAAGTGAAGGTGTGTCCTCAATGACCATACTGTGGTCCACCTTTTGTGATCTCTCATTGTAGCACCAGCAACACACATAAATAGTCCGGAGAGCCTGGAGGTGATGTGGAAGGTAGTTGACCAATTCATCGCCTGAAGACGAAGGAACTCCAGTGCAGTACAACCGGAGAGCAGGCGCTCCATGTCATCCTTTGGGATGCAGACAGCGACGAGCTCGAGGTGCTTCAGTCATGGTAGAAAAAGAGCGGGCGCATCATTAAGGGGGGGAATGGTAGTTCATGAACTTGGCGAGGGGTAGCGTGGGCGCGAAGTGGAGTGCGGACGTTGGCAGCGAGTGCATATGCCGATCATTAAAACCAAGCTTCTCGAGCTGATCTATGGCGGGGGATCGGAACCACTCGTCAAGCTTGGCTCGGTCCTTGCCATTGGAACGGAACTTGCCCGTGATAAGGCCTCCGATTGGGCCATGATGACTGCCGAGGATGTGGGAGAATGCATCCAAGCTTTTGCAATAGCCATGGCAGAGCTCGTGGGCGTCGAGGAGGTCGACAAGGGTGAGGAGCCATAGGGGGCACCATTGCCGAGAAAGGGCGGCTGTCTCGCCCCATATTTGCTTGGGAGGAGGGATATGATGACTCTCAACATATCATCGGGGAGGTTGCCGATTAAGTCTAGGCCTGCTGGAGTCGCTTGCGGTTCTTTCTCGACCCGCCTCCGCTTGTTGGCAGCCTCGTTCTCCACCTCGTCGGCGGCATCGGAAACCTCTGTCTCCATATTCATGCCATGCTCCGGTGCTTCAGCATCCCCGGCATCGCCACTCCCTCCGATGGGGTGCTTCGGCGGCATCCTCATACACTAAAGGATTTGAGGACTGAGAGCGGCGTTGAGTATGCGGGAGAGAGGATTGTGTGTGTGGCGAGGATGGGGGGTACGGCCGCTCGGCCGCGCCATCAATACAGACCAGTGGGTGCGAGGCGGGCGGCGGTCTAATGCTGTCACGCTTCCCGGTGAGAACGACTGCTTAATCTATGAATGAAATCTATGCTTAATTACTGAATTTTAGTTGCAAAAATTAGATAGTGCTATTGATTTTTAGGTGCATATTTTGACAAACCGCAGTGTCTCTTGGCTTAGCATCGAAGTGTGGCTTTAATTTGCATACCGTATTCAATCTGAACTGTTTGCATTGAAGAGATGCACAAATCCTGCATTGAACAGCTCACACACTTCCCGGTGAGCCTGCACACCGGATTGCGCTCGCACGCTTCCCAGTGAGTCAAGCAGCTGTCCGCACGGCACCTCTTATAGCCATTAAAACCAAGACACATGGCGTCACGTGAATGGTTAACAGAACACACACGATTTGAATTATACAAACGTCTGAGATATTAAAGTGGCAACTATTTTTTCAAAATGCCTTTGTTGGCTGTTATACGAGTGCGCCTTCTCTCAAAATGGACACGAAAAATACCACAGCATGTCGGGTGCCATAGCATGACGAGTTTTGGATTTACTAGAATTTAAAAAACAAAGTATCTCAATGTTTTGCCTGCAATTATCAGTGCCGTAGTGTTTGAAATTCATTCCCATTTCTAGCATGGGACCTAATCATGCATCGAAGGACACATATTTGATTTTTCAACCAACTTATAAGCACTGGAGCATGTGCATGTAGTTCAAATTTGAATTATGCACATAAAATGCCTAGCAAACCCAGATAATGTATAAAAATGTCCAGAGGAACCCCGAAAAATTCCAAAATTTAACACAACAGTCCTGTTGTTCTATGTTGACACTAGAAAAAATTTCAAAGCAATAAGAGGCAACAGATATCGTTTCGTCCCCAATGGTGGCACGTTCCCTACCGAAACCATCAGGCTTGTTGTGAGAAGCTTATGCCCAAACCTGCCCCAAATGGGACAAAAAATTTACCACGACATGTTGATGCCGCTCCATGATAGCATGCCAAGTTTCATGAATTCCAGATGAGTTTTGGATTTACTAGAATTTAAAAACCAGGTATCTCAATGTTTGCGGCCGAGTGACGGTGGCAGGGTGTTTGAAATTCATTCCTATTTCTTGCATGGGACCTAAGCATGCATCGAAGGACACAGATTTGATTTTTCAACCAATTTATATGCACTGGAGCATGTGCATGTAGTTCAAATTTGAATTATGCACATAAAATGCCTAGCAAACCCAGTTAATGCATAAAAATGTCCAAAGGAACCCCGAAAAATTCCAAAATTTAACACAACACTCCTGTTGTTCTATGTTGACACTAGAAAATTTTGGAAAGCAATAAGAGTCAACGGATATCGTTTCGTCCCCAAAGGTGGCACATTCTCTACCGAAACCATGAGGCTTGTTGTGAGAAGCTCCTGTTTGTGAGAAGGTTATACCCAAACCTGCCCCAAATGGGACAATTTTTTACCACAGCATGTTTGATGCCACTCCATGATAGCATGCCAAGTTTCATGAATTTCAGACGAGTTTTGGATTTACTAGAATTTAAAAACCAGGTATCTCAATGTTTGCGGCCGAGTGACGGTGGCAGGGTGTTTGACATTCATTCCCTTTTCTTGCATGGGACCTAAGCATGCAACCAAGGACATAGATTTGAATTTTGAACCAATTTATATGCATTAGATCATGTGCCTCTAGTTCAAATTTGAATTATGCACATAAATGAAAAGAAAACTCAGTTAATGTATAAAAATGTCCAAACGAGCCCCAAAAAATTCCAAAAATTTACACAACACTCATGTTGTTCTATGTTGACACTAGAAAAAAATTGAAATCAAGAAGAGGCAACGGATATCGTTTCGTCCAGAAAGGTGAAACGTTCCCTACCGTAACCATGAGGCTTGTTGTGAGAAGCTCTGGTTTGTGAGAAGCTTATATTTTTACCACTGCATGTTGATGCCGTTCCATGCTAGCATGTCAAGTTTCATAAATTTCACACACGTTTTCGATTTACTAGAATTTAAAAACCATGTATCTCAATGTTAGCGGCCGAGTGATGGTGGCAAGGTGTTTGACATTCATTCTCATTTCTTGCATGTGACTTAAGCATGTAACCAAGGACACACATTCCAATTTTGAACCAATTTATATGCATTGGAGCATGTGCATGTAGTTCAAATTTGAATTATGCACATGAATGCATAGGAAACTCAGTTAATATATAAAAATGTCCAAGCGAACCCCGAAAAATCCCAAAAATTGACAAAACACTCGTGTTGTTCTATGTTGACACCAGGAAAAAAATTGAAAGGATGAAGAGGCGACGAATATAGTTTTGTCCACAAAGGTGACACGTTTCCCTAACGAAACCATGAGGCTTCTTCTGAGAAGCTCTGGTTTGTGAGAAGATTATACCATAACCTGCCCCGAATTGGACAATATTTTTTACCCCAGCATGTTGATGCCATTCCATGATAGCATGCCAAGGTTCATGAATTTCAGACGGGGTTTGGATTTACTAGAATTACAAAATCAAGTACCTCAATGTTTGTCGGAGAGCCAGGGTGCTGTGGTGTTCGAAATTCATCCCTATTTCTTGCATGTGACATAAGCATAGACCCATGGACACATATATGATTTTACAACCCATGTTGTTGCACCAGAGCATGTGCATGTAGTTTAATTTTGAATTGTGCACCTGAAATGTCTAGAAAACCAATTTAATGTATAAAATGTCCAAACAAACCCTGAATAATTCCAATTCTTTTACGACACACATATAGTTGCATGTTCACTGCAGATAAAAGTTCTAGCAATTCAAACACCGCCCATTGCCGCTGTGACCCCATTATGTAATTCAAATCAAGATGAAAAATCAAGTAGATCCCACACAGTTTATTATCAATAACCGTGTGAGATGCAGTACAAAATATCTTGGAGTGTCGTGTAATGACACTTTGCGCGCCAGTTTTTTCGCTGAAGCGATTCAAATTTTTTGGCTTCCGCGGAAATATCTACCTCCCCGCCCCTCCCCCTTACCAAGAGCCAGATTTCCCCTGTTTCTGCCTTCCTTTACAAGTTGAAACCTTCACTCCTTGCTTGCAGCGCCGCCTCCTCACTGGCGACCCTCCTTCATGTTGCTCGGCCTCGCCTATCCAGGCAGGTAATCCACACCCGACCCCAATCCTCCTCCTCCTCCTTCCACGGCCCACATGCCCCGACCACCGGCACGACACCTTCCACCCAAATCACTGACCCCTCCACCAAATAAGCACCGCCCTAAGCCATGGTGCACGAAGTATAGCCTGGATCTCAAGGAGCACTTGTCAGCGGAGAAGCAAATCGTGGCCGCACGAGCGGATGAGGTCGCGATGGATGCCATTCATGCCGACCCCCAGATCTTGGAGGAGCACCTCACCGTGGACGCCACCGTGGACGCCTCGCGCACCAACGCCACGACGCGGTTGGCTGCTTTAAACGACAGTTCATGGCGTTTTCTCGAGGCCACCCTAGGTGCCTTCGACAAAGACTACGATGTGTTTTCTTAGCGTGCACATGCTTACCTCATCTCGAGAGCCAGCAGGTTGGTGCCCTGAGCGGCTCAGGCAACTTACCAGTACGACGAGGGCACCCACGATGCGGAGGCCTCGCCCTCTTCCATGTCCAAGGAGCCAATCGTCATTGATATCTCCGACAATGAGGAGTAGCTTGTCTTATTAGCTCATTATAAGGACCCATGTTCAGTTTGCTAGCTACTGCCTATCGTTAACAAATTCTAGTGAATTGTGTTATCTACTTTTACCATGCAATCTGTTGCTCTAGTGTATATGTTCTATATGTCGTGCAATGTGGTGCTCACTTATTAACTGTTTGGTTAATTAGTTGTCATGTTCAGTTAACTGTTTGGTTCCATTCTGCAAATGTGATGCTCAATTCTTCAGGGTGCAGTTTTTCAAGTTGTCAAGCATGCTTGGTTTGGTTAACTATCTGATTTTCTAGTATGTTATACATTGTGTAATGTGGTGCTTAGTTAATGTTTGGTTCATTTGTTGTGGTGTTTAGTTAACTGTTTGGTTCAATTCTGCAATGCAATGTTCAATTGTTGTGGGTGCATTCTTGTATTGTATACCATGTGAGAAATAAATCAAATTTGGCTGTACTAAATACATGAGAAACAAATACAATTGCTATATTTCCAAGTTGTTAAGCATGCTTGGTTTGGTTAACTGTCTGATCTTCTATTAGGAGTATGTTATATTATGCAATGTGATGCTCAGTTAACGTTTGGTTCATTTGTTGTGGTGTTTCGTTAACTGCTTGGTTCAATTCTGCAATGCGATGTTCAATTGTTATAGTTGTATTCTGTTATTGTATACCATGTCAGAAATAAATCGAATTTGGTTGTACTAAATACATGAGAAACAAATACAATTGCTATGTTTCCAAGTTGTTAAGCATGCTTGGTTTGGTTAACTGTCTGATCTTCTATTAGGAGTATGTTATATTGTGCAATGTGGTGCTCAGTTAACATTTGGTTTATTTGTTGTGGTGTTTAGTTAACTGCTTGGTTCAATTCTGCAATGCGATGTACAATTGTCGTGGGTAGAATTTTGTATTGTTGTGCATGTAAGGAATAAATCGAATTTGGCTGAACCTAATACATGAGAAACATATACAAGTGCTATATTTCCTAGTTCTTAATCATGCTTGGTTTGGATAAATGGGGTTTCCATGTGGCTTGAATTAATCTGATGAATCTGCAATGTGCTTATTTTTCATCAACATATTTTACTGATAGCATGCGAACCCTAAGTTAACCTGATGACTAACTACCTTATATGTGTTGCAGGGAAACAATGGGAAGCACTGAGGTTTACAATCGAGGTTAGCACGTGCATGGTCCATTGTCTAATAGCACATTATTGTGCAATTGCAGGAACCAGTCTAATATTTAGGTTTTTAACAATTTGGTCTTGCACATGTAGGTCCTGCTGCCAGAGGTTTTGACCCACTGTTTGACCCTTTTTGCATATGGGGAAATGTGTTGTCCATGAATACCAATCAAGTCAAGAAACTTAGAAAGATTGTTAGGATAAAGAAATTAGCGACAAAAACAACAAAATCTTTGTCTGCACAGTGCAGAAGACATCAGTTCACTACAAGATGGTACTAACTATTATGCCTTGCCCTTTTTTTATTCCTTTGCCCCATTTACAATATAGAGAAGATATTTATGCACATCCTTGTTTTCAGAGCTTTCCAAAGCAGTTCACTAATGATTACCTCTCAAACCACCTCTATGGTCAGGAGGCGAGGAAGGTTTTCATACAACACGCACTGTTCAATATTGAAGAGTTCCTGAAGAGGACGAAGGATGGACGGTCAATCATCCACAGGCACTGGCCTAAAGTTGCAAAGACCTTCAACATGAATGAAGGCTCAATATTCTCCTTCCGCTTCAACAGTTTTCCAGATGAGATGCATCTGTCTATGTACCGTCTATGATGCTAACTTTGAAAGGTTCTAGATGTTGCATGTGAAACTTGGTGCTGGGTTGTGTAATGGGGTAGCTGAGTGCTGAAGCTATATCATGTTGTACTCTGATGTATTTCAATTATGAAATCCTACTTCCTTAATATGGAAATGAAAATATATTATGTGATTAATATGAATGTCAATTAGATTAATAAATGGATTATTAATAATAGGGCAATTAGCCAGCTAATTGGGTTTTCCTATTGCAAACGGTTATTGAGAAAACACCGTGGGCGATGACCTCAGGCAACACACGCAGTTTCTAGGAATAAACCGTGTTGGATCAATGAACAATCACACATGACATTCTCTTGAAAAAAATTTGCGTTAGGCCACCTTGCGCAAACGTTTTCCTCGAAGCGACTGTGTGGGATGCATATATGAACAGAAGCGTTTAGTGGGGACTGACTGTGTGGGATGTACTTACGACCAAAAACGATTTCGCCTGTATAATTGTAGTTTTTTAGCACTACTATACGTATAACCGTATTTGGTCGCTCGCCAGTCGCACACGACCTCATTTTGCCGAGTGTGTGTGCTAGGAGGGCATATCCCCGATGGTTTCTGGATCATGTGGGAAGGACCCCCCCTATCACAGTCACTCACTAGGTGACGGTTCTGAACGCCATCGCGGAAAGGGTTTAAAAACCGTTTGTATAGCACCTCGTTGTACGAGTGATGTAAGTCTTGCGTGGGATACCTGTGGTGACAATGGGGTATTCTATTGATTCACTTGATGTATGTTTTGGCACTCAACTCGCGGATTCCCGAGGTACCATTGGGGTAATCTATGCATAGGGGTTGATGCACGTTTTCGTCCTTGTTTCTCCGGTAGAAATCTTGGGGCACTCTTTGAGGTTCTTTATGTTGGATTGAATATTATGAATCTGAAGTTGTTTGATGCATATCGTATGATTGACCCACAGATACTTGTGGTACATTGGAGTATCTAGGTGACATTAGGGTTGATTGATGTGTGTCATATGGTGTTATTTTACTACGAACTCTAGGGGCTGTGTGCGACACTTATAGGAATAGCTCAATGGATTGATCAGAAAGAATAACTTTGATGTGGTTTCGTACCCCACAAGCAATTTCATCTTATGTTCTCTGCGATAGGAACTTTGGAGTGACTTTTGTCGCATGTTGAGGGATTGCCATATGATCTAATTATGTTATCATTGTTGAGAGAATTTGCACTAGTGAAAGTATGAACCCTAAGCCTTGTTTCCAAGCATTGCAATACCATTTTCGCTCACTTTTACCACTAGTTACCTTGCTGTTTTTATATTTTTCAGATTACAAAAACCTACATCTACCATCCATATTGCACTTGTATCACCATCTCTTCACGGAACTAGTGCACCTATACAATTTACCATTGTATTGGGTGTGTTGGGGACACAAGAGACTCTTTGTTATTTGGTTGCAGGGTTGTTTGAGAGAGACCATCTTCATCCTACGCCTCTCACGGGTTGATAAACCTTAGTTCATCCACTTGAGGGAAATTTGCTACTGTCCTACAAAACTCTGCACTTGGAGGTCCAACAACGTCTACAAGGATAAAGTTGCGTAGTAGACATTAGCGAAAAAAAATCAATTTCATGAACTTTTTTGTAGTTCGTGAACTTTTTCTTCAAAATCCATGAACATTTTTTAATGCACGGACTTTTTAATGCTTTTCCTTTTTCCTTCTCTTTTTCAAAAGTCAACAGTTAATCGGTCAATCATGCACGGTTATGTCATCCGAATGAGCCAGGGGACACCGGTCAAGTGCAATTGAGCGCTTACCTTCTATAAGGCCGGCCAAGTTGATCATGTGTGTGGGCGCTAAAAAGCTCAACCGAGCATAAGGCGCCCAATAGGATCGAAGTCCCAAATTAGGGTTCACAGCGCCACTACTCGAGACATTAGAATGAAAAACATGATAAACTATTTTTTGGAAATCCAATTTTTTTAAATTCGATGAAGTTTTTTTCAAAATTGATGTACTTTTTTCAATTTCAATGAACATTTTTCAAGTTCGATGAACTTTTTTTTGAATTTGATGAATGTTCTCTAAATTAAATTAGCTTTTTCAAGAATTGATGAACTTTTTTCCAAATTCGATGGACTTCTTTTCAAAATCATTGAACTTTATACAAATTTGTGATTTTTTTTAAAAATCCATGAACATTTTTTAATTCACGAACTTTTTCGATATTTTATGATTTTGTTCTCGGTTTTCCATATACTTTTAAAAATTCAACAGTTGACTAGTCAACCGCAACAGGTCAATTCGGTCGAGCGAACATGGGGAAACTAGTCAAATGCAATCGAGCGCTCGCCTTCTACATACTGTGTTTTGGGCTCCAAGAAGCTCAACCGACACCGAAGGCGCCCAAATGGAGATCAACACTGATACATCTCAAATGTATCAATTTTTTTGATCGTTTCATGCTACTATATTATCACTTTTGATAGCAATTTATATTATCTTTCTGGACTAACCTATTAATTTAGTGTCTAGTACCAATTTTGTTTTCTGCATGTTTTTGGTTTGTCAGGAAATCAATATTTACGAAGGGTCAAAAAGCCACGGGGATTTAATACAATTTCTTTCTCCAAGAGAGGAGTCCAGAAAAGTACCAGAGCCAAACAAGAGGGCCCACAAGGGCCCCATGTGGGTAGGGGTGCGGCCAGGGGCTGACCTGCGCCCCTTGGCCCTATGGGCCCCCTGTGAATGGCCTTAGCTCCATTTTTCCGCCTATAAATCCCATATTTTGCGAAACCCATAGTAGCAGTTTTCTCTGATTTTTTCATTATTGCAAGCTTCTGTTCTGAGGAGATCCGATCTGGAGGCATGTTACGACACTCTGTTGGGGGAGTCCACCACGGGAGGCTTCTCTCAACTTTCCTACCTCAATCCATGTGTGAGTCGTTCCCTTAGGACCTTAGGGTCCATAGCAGTAGGTAGATGGCATCCTCTCTCTCTTCTTGTTCTTCTATACTAAGTTCCCATGAGCTGCCTCACATGATTGGGATCCTCATCTGATGTAATCAGTGGTGTGTTTGTTGCGATATGATGAATTGTCACTGTATGATTAGATTGTTCATTCAAATCAGTTGAATCTTCTGAAATTTGTTTTATAATTGAATAGCTTTGTATGCTCTACGATCTATTTGTCTTCTTTGGTCAAGTTTGATCGGTAGATATTTAGAGGGAGTGGTGCATTATAGTGGGTTCTAATCTTGAGGTGATCTATACCAGTGAGGGAAAGGTCCAATACATATATTGTATTATTGCCACTATTGGGAAACGTAGTAGAAAACAAACAAAATTGCCCTACAATCACCCAGGAATACTATGAAGATGTGATAAATGGTTTGTATCAGATCATTGCCGACCCCGAGTTGCAGTGGAAGAAGACGAGTTTATCATTCCACACATGCATACGAGTTTTCCACTGAGTCGCACATTCCAGGATCATAGTATGGAAAGAATATTATTCTGTTAATATTCTCCGCATCCTAGAAGATTTTACTATGATCATTCCAGGAATATCTATATCCGTGGTTATGATCATTCATACAAGTTTTCTTCTACGATACGAGTTTCCCACGTAATGCCTATATGAGATTATACCATGAATGATCATAGTCACGGATATAAACATTCCAATTTAATCACTTCCCAAATATAATTTACTCACCACACTACAATGTTATGCTTATGAGAGATGCCACTTGTGAACCTATGTCCTTGGTGTCGGTGTGAAAACCGGCACACCTCGGGGTAGGGGGGCCCGAGCTGTGGATCTTGGACAGATGGTAACAGGAACATGGAGACGATGTTTTACCCAGGTTCGGGCCCTCTTGATGGAGGTAAAACCCTACATCCTACTCTTGTTTATATTGATGGAGATGTATTGATTACAGAGTTGATCTACCTCGAGATCGTAAGTTGTGGTCTAACTCTAGGGCTAGGTGAATGAGATTGTGTTGATGTCCCCTCTATGGGATAAACCCTATGACTTATATACACGCCAGGTAGGGTATTTAGGGTCACAAGGTCAGTATCTTGGCGTGGTGGCGGCAGGAGAAGTCTTGGAGTATACAACAAGTCTTCGGCAGATGCAGTCCTGATCCCACCGCATCGTGCAGCTTTCGGAGTCCATCTTGATAAGAATGAGGGCCCACCAGCCCAATCTGAGGAGCATGGGCCGACTAGGTTAGTACCCCCTAATCCAGGACACCGTTAGTAGCCCCCAAACTGGTCTTCTATGCCGAGGACGATTCTCTGGACAAGGACAACCTCGGATCCGAAGTCCTTGGCTCGACAGATGAGTTACCCTCTGTGATTTGAAGATTCACAGATCACTCTTTAAAGGAGCGGTGTTAAACAAGACCTAGCCGAGCTCATATCATGCCCGAAGAGACGGGGTAACTGAGCCTTGAAGGCTAACCACATAGGTGTGAACAGTACCACCTAGTCTGACAACTTTATTGAAGCGGTGCACCCCATGATGGGTCGGGCAGTTACTGCTCCCCCTAAATTGTGGCTTGAGGCGGCCTTTTTACCGGTGCGTCCAATCAAGGTGGAGATCGTTCCTGTTTTCTCAGGGATGTCATCAAGATTTTGTTTCTTCCTATACGCTTAACGACATCTTTCGCGGGGGAGCGACATTTTTATCGGCGTGACAAGGGGACTCCTGGCCTTTCAATATCCTATAAGAGTAAAAAGAGAACAGCGCAAGCAACCACGCTCTCATTACCCCCGCCTGCTGCTCCGTCTAGCTCCAGCGCTTAGATCCAATCCCGCACTCCTATTCCTCAGCAAATCCACCCCCTCATCCAGCCATGGCCGATACCCTCAAAGGGCATTGGGGGTGGCTCAACCGTGACGGACGGCACCATCCTGGAGCTGCGTGCTGTGGGATACCTCTCCACCAACATCGGCGTCCACTCTCCCGGTGCTGACCAGCAAGTGCCCGCTCCCAACCTAGGGGAGCGGGTAGTATTCGTTCCCCGCCTCATCCAAGGCCTGGGGTTCCCGCTGCACCCATTCATTCGGGGGATGAGGTTCTACTACGGGCTCGACTTCCACCACATGGCCCCAAACTCCAAACTCCATCCTCCACCTCACCTCCTTCATCATGGTCTGCGAGGCCTACCTCCGCTGTGAATCGCATTTCGGCATGTGGTTGAAGATCTTCGGGGTCAAGACAAAGTCCAGCGGCTCCGATCTGGTGGAGTGTGGAGGGGCCATGGTCAGCAAGAACCAAAATGCTGATTGGTTCAAGGGCACCTTCATCTAGATGGCAAGGAGTGGCAGCACGAGTGGTTTTACATCACCGAGCCGCTTGCCCCTGGCCAAATCGAGGTCCCAGCCTTTTTTGTCGGGCCTCCAAAGAAGCTCAAGTCCTAGAGGGAGAAGAGCGTCGTTTGGGGGAACCCAGATGAGGTGGAGGCCATGATCAAGAAGATCAAATGGTGCTCTACCACAAGGAACCTCTAGCTCGCTGACATTGTCATCGTCATGCTCCACCGCCGCATTCCCCCGCTCCAACTCTGGGCCAACCCGATGTGGGAGCAGAAGTCTGTGGATGTTGGGCCTGTCTTCCACTTTTTCCACACCACCTTGGTCGACATTATGGCCCGAATAAAAAAATCATGTCATGGTTATGGCACTTCTATGATGATAATTGTGACAAAAATACGTATCATCATAGATGTGGTGGGCTCCTACTTCTATGACAAAAAATCATGACAGAAAATGGGCTTTTCGTCCTGGGCGGGCCGGGGGCACACCTGCGTGACATTCTTTGGGCCATCCATGACATAAAAAATCGTGGAAGAAGTGAGGGGAGGAAATTTTCGCGGAGTTCCCGGTTAAGGTGGGCGGTCGGGGCCGAGCGATGTAGTGTGGTTTGCGCGTTTCTCTCGTATGCACGCGTGGTGCAAGCCGTGTCTCTATAACTGAATCCAAGCGAGAGGCGTTCACTTACTGAAGCCGATCGATCGATCAATTCGCTGCTAACTGAACCCGACGGACTCCTTCGCTGCTAACTGAACATGATCGACCACTGCTGGTGCTTACTGAAGCCGAGCGAACCTCATGCACTACAAGAAATATGTCTACTTGTGACCTTCTGTCAGTGACCTTGGAAGAATTGGTCGTAAATCTACGACCATTTGAGACCAATTGGTCACAAGTTGTTCGCGGGGCTCCAAACCCTAAACTGTAATGACCATTTTGGTCAGAAAGGTCATAATTCCCTTACACGAAATGGTCGTAAAGCAAACAACACTGGTTCGCTGCCTTATTTCTAGCTGATCACGACCAATATAGATGGTCATAGCCCTGTAAATTGTGGTGCATTGCTATGACTAGGTGCCACCTCATCAGTTTAGCCTATGTGTCAATTTTTGCCCTAGGTTGTGAAGCAACCTATATTTCAGTCATTCCCAAAATTCGAAAAAAATTGGGCATTCTATACTATCCAAATCATTGCTTCATGAAAAAATTAAGCTCCATTTGCCTTGTAAATCTTCCTTGGCAAATTTCCAAAGTTTCTGTTCAGCTAGAACCGTTGTGAAGGAAGTACTAGCTATGCATATCATAATGACCTGAATTTTTGCCACATCTTCTATATTCCCGAATCATAGCTCTCCACAAAATTTGAGCCCCATCTAACAATCCATGTGAGCTCACCATCCAATCTTTGTTTCTGGTAATATTTTCAGTTTGTGAAGCAACTATATTTTATGTTAATTTATAATTCTTGATAATTTACCAAGACATGACCGTGCCCATAGAACCTCCCTCCACCAAATTTTATCTCATTTAATCTAGCCAATTTCCCTCAATATTTTTCCCAATTTTCTGTTCAGTGGAGAGCACTATGAAGAAAGTGCCATTTTTATTTATCCAAATGGTATGGAATTTTTACAGTGCCTTCATATGCCCAAAATATCATCCTCCCCGAAATTCAGATCAATCCATTCATTCATTTGAGTCCAGCTTCAGCATTCATATTTTTGTCTAGTGTGGTACTTTGCAAAGCAAGTGACACCGAGGATCCTCCATTTGAGCTGCAAATTTTCCAAGACAGTGTCCTTAGTAGATGATCATCCTCGGCCAAAACTCAGACCCATTGGCCATGTGCATTTCCCCCAGGACTAATCAAACACTTGGTTGCTAATTCATGTTTAAGCTTAGTTCAGTCCCCTCGTGACATTCTTCTATTGCCTTCTTCTTCCTAACACCTACAGGGGGAGTGCCCAACCCACTAGACATGCCTAGGCCACCCATAACGCGTGGCAACGGTCACGCGGTGACCACGCGGCAGGCATGCGAGTTTACATGCTCTCGAGTTGGGGCCCTCGACCACTGTCCAAACCTTGACGTATCACCACCAAACCATGTATTTCTGATTAAATAGATACTTATGCACCTAGAAATTATTTTTGGAAAAAATAAAGAGCAAACTATAATGCAGGTACAGTTCAAATTTGACCCACTTCGTGCTGAATCGATAGAAAATTTTCTTTTTCACAAGAGGTGGATCAAAGCTTTTAACACCCAACCATTTTTCAATTGTACATTAAATATGGCCTAATATTTTAGAAAATTTATTTGGTCCAATTTTGCAACAAATATATGGTAGGTCCTTCACAAAAACTCATTTTGGGCACTCGAAAATGGAAAAAGAAATTTCCATCCAAATAAAATGAAAACTTCCTTAGGCAACATTTTTTGCCATTCCAAAAAGCACCCTTGTGCACAATATGAGATCATTTGAACAAACGATGCCATGAATGCTACCATAAGATTGATCATTTGGCTTGAAAGCCATTGATCTTCACACATGATAGCTCGTTTCTGAGAACACTTTTTTTAAATAATTACCGTATTACAAGTTTATTATTTTTCATGGTAACTTGGCCACATATAATGACACAATGCGAAGGTTTTCCAATTTTTTATTTATTTTGATTTTTTCATGCCCATTTCAAAATGTGGTCAAAACGGCGGGCATGACAGTTCCTAGCTAGCGGTTGAATCTTGGAAAACTCTTGGTGTTTCTCTGATTAAATAGATACTTTGGTACCTAGAAATAGTTTTTGGAAAAAATCATGAGCAAACTATGAGGCAGCTGCAGTTCAAATCTGACCCACTTCCAGCTGAATCGGCAGAAATTTGTCTATTTCATAGAGGTGGATCAAAACTTTTGACACCCAACCATTTGGTCAATTGTGCATTAAATATGGCCTAATATTTTAGAAAATTGATGGATCAATTTTGCAACAAATATATGGTAGCTCCTTCATAGAAAAACTCATTTTGGGCATTCAAAAAATGACCATACCGTGAGCTTTGTTGAGTTTCTCCATCCAGGCCGAGTGCCAGGCACGCTTGTCCTTGTTGCATGAATCCTTCATGTCTTTGTAGTAGGGGTCGATGATGGCCTCAGCGAGGTGAACCAGTGAGTCCTTCTCATGCTCCTTGCTGCCCTAGATCTTGTATTGGCCCTAGATGTCGACAAGATTCTGGCAGGTGATGCCCAAATCCTCGAGCGCCTTTACATCGTTGGTGATGTCCACCATAGCGAACATGTAGTGGGGGCTATTGACAAACCTGGCGAAAGGCTCACAAGGCCTTGTGGCCAGGCAGTAGTGGTAGACGAGGACGTGGTGGCGCATGCACATCTAGGCGACGACGACCTTGAGACAAGACCCGGCAGGAGTGCGGGTGTACTCGAGGTCGAACCCGACCACCTTGTACTTATCCTCAGCAAGCAACAACTCTATGATGTGGATGGAGTGCTCCACCCAGACCAGGTTGTTGGTGTACACCACCGAGAGGTCCATGAACCTTCTGTGGGTGTCCACCACGTCACACATGGTGAACTGCTGCTCGTCGGCGGCAGCCGCTTGGAGCGCCATTGGAGCCGCGCAGGATACCCTCTAAGAATTTCTCGTGGTGGGTGTGCTTCTTGCAATGGTGGGGCGCGATCAAAAGGTTGAAGAGACAAAAGGGTTAAATGGCTGCTGTAATAAATGGGGGCCGGCCGGCCGGTAATCGTCATGTCCTGTCACGGCGTTCACAGCGGAGGATTCCAGTGCACGGTTGACAACACCGTACCGCACGCGTGGGCTCGAAGAGGCGCCAAATGTATCGTCGGTGAGGCTGTTCCTGCGCTGTTTACCGCGCAAGCTTCCCGCCCGGCTAGTTTGGCCACGCGTCGGCTAGAAGAGGGACAAATTGTGGGTGTTTATTGGCAAAAAGCTTTGTAAAAACAAAGTGTGTGGAATGACTTCAGTCATAAGTTTACCCGTGGATGATGAGGTCAAAGTTACACAGAAGGGTGATGATGGACACTCGAGTGCGATAATTAATTCTGCGCTCTACAGTGCACACGGTGGAAGAAACCAACTGTGTGCAATAATGTCGAAGATCGCAGTCGAGTTAGCTATACAGATCGTGTGCTGTGAGATCAGCAAGGTAAACAGATTCGAGAATGGTTAATAAAATCTAAGACCATTGCATATTAAGGTCAAAATAGTGCTAGCAATATACGAGTCTCATAGGATGCCATTTCAACGATTGTACCACAAAAGGTCAAAATGTTACAAGGTTGAAATTCTAGAGTTATATGGCTCAAATTCAAAGATTACAAGGTTCAAACTGATATTAGTAACGGAATTCAGCTCATCAGCCGCAAACACTCGCGTTGATCCACTGAACATGGATATCAGAGAGGTTCAAACTAATATCACTGCTTCTAAGTCTGGTTTTGAAACCTCATAATTTTTGCAAAGGGGTCAACCACTGAGAAGTCATGTATGGGGTTGACACGATGACTTCCGATTACTTTGTCATCTGAAGTTCCAAAATGAAATTCAGCATTTTTGGAGCCTACTCCATTCTGCTGCAGGCGCCGGCGCTGATCAACAAACCATTCATTTTTGTGAAATAAATGTAGGGAAAACCTCATTTCCTTCAGCACCCTTTCTCTGAGAACAAAGAACCTGGCGAATATAATCTCCGGTAAGGTCCCTCGGTAGGAGTTCAAAGTAATTTCTGAGAGATGCAGATCCAGGCATTCGACGTGATTGTTATATTGTATCACATTATCCACCACTGGGCCTAATATTATCTGCAAAAGAAGAAATAGTGTTAGTGCCTACATGCAGTTTTGAACATTACTACAGGCCTATTTGGTTTGCAGGATTTGTAAAATGAACTAACATGCAATCTTCGATCTGACATGATTAACATGGGCATTTGATTACATTCTAGAAAAATGTAGCCTTCTTCACAAGAGATTGGAGTGGATGAAAAGTTCCCTAAGAAAACTAGTACAGATGAATCCGAAGGAGAAATGCTTATTGATTGTAATGTAGCGACCCGACCCGAATGGATCAAGTCTCTGTGCTTCAGTGTCATCCCTGGATCGGTATGCTGACACACACAGTACTCGAGGATTTATAACAGAGGTAAATCACATGTATAAAGTAACGTAAATACTATTACCTCAATCCAAATAGCGGAAGTAACAAGGTTGTGGATTCCCATCAACACCAACGGCAAAGTTGAGTGTAGAAATCGTAACCCTAACGTATCACTTACTCGTCGTAAGATATCCTGCAACATGAAACGTTGCAGCCTGAAAACGGGTCAGTACATTGAATGTACTGGCAAATTCACACCATAGAGAAATGATGAACAAAGGCTATCACTACATGCATATATGGCTGGTGGAAAAGCTCTATGGTTATAATGTTTTTGCGAAAAGCCAATTTTTCCCTACTTCAAAGGAATAAATTTTATTTAACTATCATGGTGGTTGTGAAACATTGAGATGGTTGACAGCATCTCAATCCCAATTAAGTAACATCATTAACCCAACAATATTAATTAAAGTAACATGATGAGATCAACGGGATAATCCAAGAACTAGATACTCAAGTTGTCCATAACCGGGGACACGGCTAATCATGATCAGTTTGTACACTCTGCAGAGGTTTGTGCACTTTTCCCCACAAGACTCGATCGCCTCCGCTTGATTCTCGCACTGCATGATGTTTGAGAAACGGATGACCGAGACACAGTCTTTCAGAAAAAATCACTCTCTACTCTGGATGGACCGGTACACCTACTTTCCCCTACATATGCTAGTCCACCTCTTCAAGAGATCCTGTAACCTACTCAGCTATGCTAGAGCCCATAATAGCTTGTGGCTGCACACGGAAGTTTCTAGCATGAATAATCTTATGATCCCTTTGAGCCTGGGTGGCGGACCTTATACATACAGGCAACACTGGTTTCTCCAGGTGCCTCAATCCACCCAGATGTGAGTTTTAGTTGCCACCTTAAGTTGAACCATTATTTTCAATCTCACATCTGTCGTGAATATCACTCAAACCCAATCCACGTCTACGAGCATAGCATGGCAATATAATAGCAACGTAGAAGTAACTCCCAAGGGTTTGATATAGTAAAACAGGTAATAGGTACTACCTCAACTACTTCCCAGATACCCACAAGTTTAATTAGATCCTAATCATGCAATGTGTTTGAGGAAAAAGATCTAATGCAATAAAACTGGGTATGAACGGGATATGATCAAAGTGTGAACTTGCCTGCAATGTTGATGAAGATGATTCGCACTCAAAACTCTTGATAGATCTACTCGTCACACTCCGGTCAATCTATCGTAAGCAAGCAATAGTAACCACACATAAGCAATCACTCAAAAGATCGAGAAGAACGAAGAAGACGATTCGGGAAACATCAAAACCAAGCAAATAACTCTTGCAACATAAAACAATTTCTAACAGTACCAAAATTATATGAATTTGGCCTTATCAGAAAGTTTAGGTCAAGAGCTTCGATTTGCAAAAAGAATCAACTCAAACGGGGCTACGAAACTCAAGTTATGATCAAAAGAAGTTTGAATACAAATCAGTTTGAAATCAAATTTTAAAACTTTCAAAAACATGTTTAAGTTGTTTTACTGGATAGAGGAGATCATAACGAGGAAGTGGGCGTTGGTTTCGTTGGATTTGGACAAACGAGTAAAAAGTTATAGACGTTTGAAAATCAGGGACTAATATGTAAATAAAAATCACCACAAACGGGTCCCTGGCAGAAAACTAAAATAAAAGGAAAAGTCTAAATAGCGAACGCTCGCTAACTAGTTCTAAACAGAGAACGTTCACAGTTTAGTAAAACAAAAAAAAACATATCTAGTCTAGTTTTTTTTTAGAAAAACCGAACAAAAGAAAAAAAACCGACAAAACCGGGCGGCGGTTATACCGGTTCGCGGCGGTCCGGCGGCGGCGGCGGTTCCGGCGAGATGGCGCGGGGCTCCGGCGAGGGCGGCGAGGTGGCTCCGGTCGTCGAGGAGGGCAACGGAGAGGTCGGGGAGGGGCGGCGCAGTGCGGCGGAGCCGATGGTGGTGTCGGCGGCGGTCGATGGCGACGAGGGCGGCGGCTATGGCGTGCGGCGGCGGTGAGATGCGGGAGAGGCGGCGGCGGGCAGAGAGAGAGAGAGGGGCCCGGGGCGGCGCTATTTAAGGGGGGGAAGGCGGCGCGGTGGCGTGCGGGAGGGGGCAGAGGAGAGGAGGAGTCCGGCGGGGAGACGGCTCCGGCGAGCCGTGGCGGCGGCGGACTCCCGCCTGGAGGTCGGGGACGCACGGGCGTCGGGCTGGGCCGTGGCCTGGCTGGGTGCTGGGCCGGCCCAGTTCGGCGGAGGGTTTTGTTTTTTTGTATTTTTTAAAAAAAAACCCCGGCAAACAAAATAAAAACAAATAAAAGTAAAATATTATATAGGCATATAATATATCAATATTTTCAGAAAAAAATTTCCTACAACGTGAACATTTTTGTAAAGTCAAATAAAATTCACACAAATTTTAATAAATCCAACAGTGCTGCTGCCTTATTAAAATCAAATAAAAATCATTTTAAAAATACCAAAATGATTTCAAATTTATTTTTCTCCAATTTTCTCATGTAGGGAATCATGTTACCCTATTTTCTGTATATTTTGTTTTTGGAGAAAAATAATTTGAATAAAACTCAAATAACTCCAATATTGAAAATAATTTCAATGGGACTTTGATTTTTAATCCTTTGAAACTCCCAACTCATATTTCATTTGTTTTGAAGAAGTCATTTTATCTTCTCTCGTGAAAATCATTGAGTTGCATAAAGTTTCAGAAATGGAAAATATTTTCAAATAAATTCAAATATTTTCAACACCCCTTGTCATTTAAATAAATGGAAGAAGTCATGTCATCTTCTCTCCAGGGTTTTGTGGTGAAAAGAATTTGATTTCATGGAGATCATAAAAGCAAAAATGAAAGTTTGGGAAAGTCCTTTTATTCCCTCTCATTTAACTTTCAAAAGATTTCGAATTCCACTCACTTTCAGTCAATCAATCAAACAATCAATCCAATCTATCTGTTTATTATAACATTCCAAAATTTAGAATTTTGGGATGTTACAAACCTACCACCCTTAAAATGAATCTCGTCCTCGAGATTCGGAGAGGCTAGAAAGAAATAGGTTAGGGTTTGGGGGTCTCCTCTAAATCCATCGATCATCACCGGGGTTTGGGGTGTTACCACCCTTAGAAGCATGGTTACGGTTCCACCAAAACTCGTATACTCCATCCTTGTTGTTGACAGTGTCGGTCTTCTCAGATCTCAGGAAAAATTCCTTCTCTGGCTCTTTGGGTAGCGGCATAACCTTTTCCTCAATTCCGGTGTCCATTCCATTTTGGTAAGGTTATTCCATGACTGGGTCTTCATAGCTGACGGGTCTGGCGCCAATACTAAACAACTATCGACATCTCATGGTGGTCAACAATTTACGGTTTCTCCTGCAGGAAATGGGTCTGGTTGATCTTCACCGTATAACCTACGATTGGCATCAACTGCCGTGTACAAGGGAAACATTCTTATACCATTCTAAGGTTCAAGCAAGGTTTGATCGTCGTCTCTCTACTATAGGCAAGTCACTCAGATTTACCATACCATATAGCAAAGCGAACAATAAGAGTAAGTTGGTATGGTGATCAATCCATCCCGCACCCAAATCATTACCTTGTACATGGTTTAGCGAATCTCGCATTCTAACACTCGGTCATCCTCACAAGCATTGCAGAATTTCTCTTGTCAACGAACTAGGTTCGGATAAATCCATGGATTCTGCAAGCCAAACAAACATCTATCGTTCCTTCCCAACCCTTAGGTTTTGCGTAACTCCTATAAGATTGTCTGTCGATAAAAATCGTAACTTCTTCCAGGGTCTTCCCTTCAACAAGAGTGTGCTTGCTTCTTGGCAGGTCCTGGGGCCTGCGGGTTATGGCCCATCTCATCACTTGTAGTTCCTTGAACTTATCATCGGGCAACTGATCCTTAATCCAACATCCAACTTCCTGGTATTCTTAAATCCATCCAATTGTACTGTCTTCCTTCCTTCTATTGGCACCACTAGGACATGATTACTCAAGCTCATCATGGAATTTCCATTGGTACATATTTCCAACATCATACCTCCTTTATATCCAATAGTAATTCATCTCTTCATCCTCGGGGGATATCCCACATACCGAGATAAAAAAAACTTATACTTATGAAGTCCATACTCCACTTCGTGGAACATCATTATCCTTTCCAGGGTCAAGCGTCCTTACAGGGGAATATTGGCCATCTCTGCATGGCACTTCTTCAACTGGGAAACATGAAACACATCATGAACTCCTGACAGTCCTTCGGGTGACTCCAATTTGTTGGCCACTTCTCCCATACGTTCCAAAACTCGGTATGGTCCTACAATCTCGGGGCTAACTTTCCCTTAACTCCAAATAGTTTAACTCCTCGCAGAGGGAACACACGAAGACATGCTCTGTCTCCAATTTCATAGACTACCTCCTTTACATCCAATAATACTCCATACCCTCATATTCTTGGGGTATCCAACATATCGAGATAAAACTCATACTTATTTTGTTCGAAATCCACTTCGTGGAATATCATTACCTTTTCCAAGGGTCAAGTTTCCTCACAGGGTACTACCACCTTAAAATGCACAATCTTCCATAGACCATATTTCTCATATCCTCGAAAATGGTCAAAATCTTTCTTCATAAAGTAACAACTCATAAAATCCAAATCAGTATCAATGATGCTAACTTTATTGATTCTCAAATATTACAATCTCCTGCATTCCATTACATGCCTCAATCCGACTCTTCACTAATAAAAGAAATGTCCACACTACTACTACGTTTCTCGTTGCACTCAACTATTTATCACAAGTCTTCGTCTCCTTGGGGCATTCTCTGGCAAAGTGCCCTGCTTCATCACAACGGAAACATATTACTTCTGACATATCTCGAGGTTTCCTTGTGATTATATAGCCTCCTGGGGTCCTCATCTTCCCTTTTGGGCAATCACTGAAGTAGTGTCCTGAATTTTTGCACCTGTAACATGTGATATGACTCAGGTCCTTTTTTGTAGAAATTGGGTTGTTCCTGGGTTCCAATCTATTTCTCTTCCTGGACTTTTCCGTTCCAATCAGGGCTTCTATTTCCTGTGGGTCATACTCTGCTTCCTCTGTCGGGAATTCTACTAAATCCCCATTCAGACAATTTTGGGAGATGTGTCCATCTTCTCCACATGAATAGCATGACTTGGTGCAGGGTTTATTTGGTTCTTCTTTGGGTGTGTCCTCCACCTCTTCCTTCATCACAGATTCCTCTAAAATTTCCATGTGGGCTCTTTTCATTGCTTCTTTCTTCTGTTGGACGGTCCTTTGTACCACGGGGTAGATGTGACACTGAGCAGGGTAGTGGGTAGTCCCTTCACACAAGAAACAAGTGATCTGCCTAGTTGGGCATTCTTCAGTTGGGTGACTTCCCTCACAATTAGGGCATTCCTCCTTGTGTTCCTTATGGTTGTGGCCTATTTCTCCACAAGGCTTGTATGCACAAGGTTTCTTCATATCCTTTCCATAAGGCTTCAATTTCTGGGACACAAGACGAGATCTTTGTAGAGTCCACTTAAATTCTTTCCAAGTGGTTACTCCTTGCCATCCATTGATGGTTTGGTACATCCTCCACCAAGTAGCAGCACCTCTTTCAAAACATTGAAGAGCATGCCGGGTCATATGTTTTCCGACTATAGGGTTATTCTTCATGTGATCCTCCATGTTCTGAATCCATCGGTCCGTCTCTAATTGACTCATGTGTCCAGAAAATACAAACTCATCTCCATTCATCCTCTGTTAGGTCCATGGGTTTGGGGTGAGATAAGAGAGGTCGAGAGGGATGCACACAATACAAACAAAAGTTTTGAAAAGACAGATTTTTTATTGTGGCTGTCGGAAAAACAACAAACAAATGACAGCTCACAAACGTCGCATCTAACATAGGCATATAACAGGGGTTTGGTCTTCTAAGGGTCAATAAATCTTCAACGTCGCCAAACTCTTGAAATCTTGTTCATGTCTCCGATGGCTTCTTCCAATCATGCTTGTCCTTCTCAAGTTCTTTTGCCAAATCATCTCTGTTGTCACGAAGTCTCTCGTGACGTCCTTTATATTTCTGGAGTTGCGTTCCAAACTTCTGGGTTTCAACATCCTTGACATGAACCATGATCCAACTGTCCTTCAGTTCCTGACGAGTCTTTGATGTCTCGAGGTTTTGCTCCTCCATCATGGCTACTTTCAACTTCTGGGTTTTGAGTTCTTCACGAAACGCTTACTTGTCGAATACTGCTTCCTGAAGGTTCATCTTTAAACTTCTTGATGTAATACTCCAGATCCTGGTGATACACCGGCTAAGGTTAAAACTTCGTCTTTCTGATAGGTGCTCCATCAGTTTTCTACCATCCAATCCTTCCATGCATCTGCATGCTTAAGTCCGCACGGTGACAATAGCATAAGCGGACGATAACAACATGGATAGCCATGTTTCTGCTCTTGTCATTTCCATGAGCTATCTCTACATAGTTGATATCTCCTGCCTTAGGGTTTTTCTTTGACAGAACTTTGAGTTTCTAACTCTCCATGTTTCGGTCTTTCTCCGATACACTTTGATCTCGGGTATTGACAGCTTCCATAGTCTGCCAAGTTCCATAAGGGTAACCTTCCTAGGTCATACACATCTGGCAATTCTTCAGAGCCTTCAAATTCTCCCAGTCTTCGGAGTCTTCAACCGTTGTAGTTTCCATCATAATGCACGGTAAAATCCTCTTCATTCCGAATGGTCTTAGTTGTCCGATATCTTGTCCTTCTTGGAGTGGTCTCATCAGTCGAATCTTCGAGTGGTCCAAAGGAAAAAGGGTATGGTCTCACTAAAAGGGAATATTTGAATAAGTCTTGGAAAAGAAGAGAGGTAAAAGATCTTTTTGAAAAGGAAAGTTTTAGGGAAAATCCTTCCTATGGGCTTGCCAATTTCTAGGGTCACGTCCTACAGTCAACATGTGCTCTGATACCATCTTGTAGCGACCCGACCCGAATGGATCAAGTCTCCGTGCTTCAGTGTCATCCCTGGATCGGTATGCTGACACACACAATACTCGAGGATTTATAACAGAGGTAAATCACATGTATAAAGTAACGTAAATACTATTACCTCAATCCAAATAGCGGAAGTAACAAGGTTGTGGATTCCCATCAACACCAACGGCAAAGTTGAGTGTAGAAATCGTAACCCTAACGTATCACTTACTCGTCGTAAGATATCCTGCAACATGAAACGTTGCAGCCTGAAAACGGGTCAGTACATTGAATGTACTGGCAAATTCACACCATAGAGAAATGATGAACAAAGGCTATCACTACATGCATATATGGCTGGTGGAAAAGCTCTATGGTTATAAGGTTTTTGCGAAAAGCCAATTTTTCCCTACTTCAAAGGAATAAATTTTATTTAACTATCATGGTGGTTGTGAAACATTGAGATGGTTGACAGTCATCTCAATCCCAATTAAGTAACATCATTAACCCAACAATATTAATTAAAAGTAACATGATGAGATCAACGGGATAATCCAAGAACTAGATACTCTAATTGTCCATAACCGGGGACACGGCTAATCATGATCAGTTTGTACACTCTGCAGAGGTTTGTGCACTTTTCCCCACAAGACTCGATCGCCTCCGCTTGATTCTCGCACTGCATGATGTTTGAGAAACGGATGACCGAGACACAGTCTTTCAGAAACAATCACTCTTTACTCTGGATGGACCGGTACACCTACTTTCCCCTACATCTGCTAGTCCACCTCTTCAAGAGATCCTGTAACCTACTCAGCTATGCTAGAGCCCATAATAGCTTGTGGCTGCACACGGAAGTTTCTAGCATGAATAATCTTATGATCCCTTTGAGCCTGGGTGGCGGACCTTATACATACAGGCAACACTGGGTTCTCCAGGTGCCTCAATCCACCCAGATGTGAGTTTTAGTTGCCACCTTAAGTAAACCATTATTAACAATCTCACATCTGTCATGAATATCATTCAAACCCAATCCACGTCTACGAGCATAGCATGGCAATATAATAGCAACGTAGAAGTAACTCCCAAGGGTTTGATATAGTAAAACAGGTAATAGGTACTACCTCAACTACTTCCCAGATACCCACAAGTTATTTAGATCCTAATCATGCAATGTGTTTGGGGGAAAAAAGATCTAATGCAATAAAACTGGGTATGAACGGAATATGATCAAAGTGTGAACTTGCCTGCAATGTTGATGAAGATGATTCGCACTCAAAACTCTTGATAGATCTACTCGTCACACTCCGGTCAATCTATCGTAAGCAAGCAATAGTAACCACACATAAGCAATCACTCAAAAGATCGAGAAGAACGAAGAAGACGATTCGGGAAACATCAAAACCAAGCAAATAACTCTTGCAACATAAAACAATTTCTAACAGTACCAAAATTATATGAATTTGGCCTTATCAGAAAGTTTAGGTCAAGAGCTTCGATTTGCAAAAAGAATCAACTCAAACGGGGCTACGAAACTCAAGTTATGATCAAAAGAAGTTTGAATACAAATCAGTTTGAAATCAAATTTTAAAACTTTCAAAAACATGTTTAAGTTGTTTTACTGGATAGAGGAGATCATAACGAGGAAGTGGGCGTTGGTTTCGTTGGATTTGGACAAACGAGTAAAAAGTTATAGACGTTTGAAAATCAAGGACTAATCTGTAAATAAAAATCACCACAAACGGGTCCCTGGCAGAAAACTAAAATAAAAGGAAAAGTCTAAATAGCGAACGCTCGCAAACTAGTTCTAAACAGAGAACGTTCACAGTTTAGTAAAAAAAAACATATCTAGTTTAGTTTTTTTATAGAAAAACCGAACAAAAGAAAAAAAACCGACAAAACCGGGCGGCGGTTATACCGGTTCGCGGCGGTCCGGCGGCGGCGGCGGTTCCGGAGAGATGGCGCGGGGCTCCGGCGAGGGCGGCGAGGTGGCTCCGGTCGTCGAGGAGGGCAACGGAGAGGTCGGGGAGGGGCGGCGCAGTGCGGCGGAGCCGATGGTGGC
>NC_057799.1:301195578-301196635 GCF_018294505.1 Triticum aestivum
TACGGCGTGCGGCGGCGGTGAGATGCGGGAGAGGCGGCGGCGGGCAGAGAGAGAGAGAGAGGGGCCCGGGGCGGCGCTATTTAAGGGGGGAGGGCGGCGCGGTGGCGTGCGGGAGGGGGCAGAGGAGAGGAGGAGTCCGGCGGGGAGACGGCTCCGGCGAGCCGTGGCGGCGGCGGACTCCCGCCTGGAGGTCGGGGACGCACGGGCGTCGGGCTGGGCCGTGGCCTGGCTGGGTGCTGGGCCGGCCCAGTTCGGCGGAGGGTTTTGTTTTTTTTTGTTTTTGTTTTTTTTAAAAAAACCCCGACAAACAAAATAAAACAAATAAAAGTAAAATATTATATAGGCATATAATATATCAATATTTTCAGAATTTTTTTTCCTACAACGTGAACATTTTTGTAAAGTCATATAAAATTCACACAAATTTTAATAAATCCAACAGTGCTGCTGCCTTATTAAAATCAAATAAAAATCATTTTAAAAATACCAAAATGATTTCAAATTTATTTTTCTCCAATTTTCTGATGTAGGGAATCATGTTACCCTATTTTCTGTATATTTTGTTTTTGGAGAAAAATAATTTGAATAAAACTCAAATAACTCCAATATTGAAAATAATTTCAATGGGACTTTGATTTTTAATCCTTTGAAATTCCCAACTCATATTTCATTTGTTTTGAAGAAGTCATTTTATCTTCTCTCGTGAAAATCATTGAGTTGCATAAAGTTTCAGAAATGAAAATATTTTCAAATAAAATTCAAATATTTTCAACACCCCTTGTCATTTAAATAAATGGAAGAAGTCATGTCATCTTCTCTCCAGGGTTTTGTGGTGAAAAGAATTTGATTTCATGGAGATCATAAAAGCAAAAATGAAAGTTTGGGAAAGTCCTTTTATTCCCTCTCATTTAACTTTCAAAAGATTTCGAATTTCACTCACTTTCAGTCAATCAATCAAACAATCAATCCAATCTTTCTGTTTATTATAACATTCCAAAATTTAGAATTTTGGGATGTTACATGTAACCATATGGATCAAGCAACCAATATGGGGGGG
>NC_057799.1:301196772-301211018 GCF_018294505.1 Triticum aestivum
ATGTACTGAAATCCTCCAAAAGAACCTTCAGAAATCGTAGTACATTGTCATTGTAAACTTGGAAAAAGGTGTCCCAAATTGAACTCCCTTATGGTTAACATTTAACAGGAAATGAACATCACCTCGATATATAGCTTCTCCAGGCACGGAAAGCATCTCAGGAAACTGACAACTTGCTCCAGGTTGGGGCCGATAGATTATAGTCCAAGACCTTCACTGTGCGCAATTTTGGGGTGAAGCTTGTCGGAATTATTTTCTGAATGATACACGAACAAACATCTTCAAAATCAGAAATAATGTTAATTTGTAGAACGAGAGGTAGAAAGCGGCTGTTGTACCTGAACGGGTGTCGGTACAATAGCAAGTTCGGAGTATTTGTGAGACGAGTAGCCCACTGCTACCTCTTGAGCATGCGTTGGTTTTCCCTTGAAGAGGAAAGGGTGATGCAACAAAGTAGCGTAAGTATTTCCCTTAGTTTTTGAGAACCAAGGTATCAATCCAGTAGGAGACTACACGCAAATCGCCTAGTACCTGCACAAACAATCAAGAGCCTTGCAACCAACGCGATAAAGGGGTTGTCAATCCCTTCACGGCCACTTGCAAAAGTGAGATCTGATAAAGATAATAAGATAAATATTTTTGGTATTTTTGTTGTATAGATTGGAAAGTAAAGATTGCAAAATAAACAGCGATAGAAATTGGCAAGTTGATGATAAACTAATATGATGTAAAATAGACCTGGGGGACATAGGTTTCACTAGTGGCTTCTCTCAAGATAACATATATTACGGTGGGTGAACAAATTACTGCCGAATAATTGATAGGAAAGCGCATGGTTATAAGAATATCTAGGGATGATCATGAACATAGGCATCACGTCCGTGTCAAGTTGACCGAAACGATTCTGCATCTACTACTATTAGTCCACACATCGACCGTTATCCAGCATGCATCTAGAGTATTAAGTTCATAAGAATAAAGTAACGCATTAGGCAAGTTGACATGATGTAGAGGGATAAACTCAAGCAATATGATATAAACCCCATCTTTTTATCCTCGATGGCAACAATACAATGTGTCGGTTTCCTTTCTGTCACTGGGATCGAGCACCGCAAGATTGAACCGAAAGCTAAACACTCCCATTGCAAGAAAGATCAATCTAGTAGGCCAAACTAAACCGATAATTTGAAGAGACTTGCAAAGATATCAAATCATGCATATAAGAATTCAGAGAAGAATCAAATATTGTTCATAGATAATCTTGATCATAAACCCACAATTCATCGGATCTCGACAAACACACCGCAAAAAGTATTACATCGAATAGATCTCTAAGAAAATCAAGGAGAACTTTGTATTGAGAACCAAAGAGAGAGAAGAAGCCATCTAGCTAATAACTATGGACCCGAAGGTCTTTGGTAAACTACTCACACATCATCGGAGAGGCTATGGTGTTGATGTAGAAGCCCTCCGTGATCGAATCCCCCTCCGGCAGATCGCCGGAAAAGGTCCCAAGAGGGGATCTCACGGGTACAGAAGGTTGCGGTGGTGGAAAAGTGGTTTTGTGGCTCCCGTGGATGTTTTTAGGGTATAAGAGTATATATAGGCGAAAGAAGTAGGTCGGTGGAGCTACGAAGGGCCCACGAGGGTGGGTGCGCGCCTACCCCCTGGGCGCACCCTCCTGCCTCGTGTCCGCCTCGTGCTTCCTTGACTTCCACCCCAAGTCTCCTGGGTTGCGTTTGTTCCAAGAAAGATCCCTGCGAAGGTTTCGTTCCATCTAGATTCCATTTGATATTCCTTTTCTGCGAAACACTGAAATAGGCAAAAAAACAACAATTTGCACTGGGCCTTCAGTTAATAGGTTAGTCCCAAAAATAATATAAAAGAGCATATTAAAGCCCATTAAACATCCAAAATAGATAATATAATAGCATGGAACAATCGAAAATTATAGATACGTTGGAGACGTATCAAGCATCCCCAAGCTTAATTCCTGCTCGTCCTCGAGTAGGTGAATGATAAACACAGAATTTTTTATGTGGAATGCTACCTAACATAATTTTCAATGTAATTTTCTTTATTGTGGCATGAATGTTCAGATTCGAAAGATTCAAGACAAAAGTTTAATATTGACATAAAAATAATAATACTTCAAGCATACTAACTAAGCAATTATGTCTTCTCAAAATAACATGGCCAAAGTAAGCTCATCCCTACATAATGATATAGTTTGGCCATGCTTCATTTTCGTCACACAAAATGCTCTCATCATGCACAACCCCGATGACAAGCCAAGCAATTGTTTCATACTTTAGTATTCTCAAACTTTTTCAACTTTCACGCAATACATGAGCGTGAGCCATGGACATAGCACTATGGGTGGAATAGAATACGATGATGGAGGTTGTGTGGAGAGGACAAAAAGGGAGAAAGTCTCACATCGACGCTGCTAATCAACGGGCTATGGAGATGCCCATCAATTGATGCCAATGCGAGGAGTAGGGATTGCCATGCAACGGATGCACTAGAGCTATAAATGTATGAAAGCTCAACAAAAGAAACTAAGTGGGTGTGCATCCAACTTGCTTGCTCACAAAGACCTAGGGCATTTGAGGAAGCCCATTATTGGAATATACAAGCCAAGTTCTATAATGAAAAATTCCCACTAGTATATGAAAGTGACAATATAAGAAACTCTCTATCATGAAGATCATGGTGCTACTTTGAAGCACAAGTGTGGAAAAAGGATAGTAGCATTGTCCCTTCTCTCCTTTTCTCTCATTTTTTGGGCCTTCTCTTTTTTTTATTTGGCCTTTCTCTTTTTTTATATTTTTTTGGCCTTTCTTTTTTTATTTGGCCTTTCTCTTTTTTTTATTTACTCACATGGGATAATGCTCTAATAATGATGATCATCACACTTGTATTTATTTACAACTCAAGGATTACAACTCGATACTAGAACAAAATATGACTCTATATGAGTGCCTCCGACGTTGTACCTGGATAGGCAATGAATCAAGAGTGACATGTATGAAAACTTATGCATGGTGGCCTTGCCACAAATACAATGTCAACTACATGATCATGCAAGGCAATATGACAATGATGAAGCGTGTCATAATAAACGGAATGGTGGAAAGTTGCATGGCAATATATCTCATAATGGCTATGGAAATGCCATAATAGGTAGGTATGGTGGCTGTTTTGAGTAAGATATAAGGAGGCTTATGTGTAATAGAGCGTATCATATCACGGGGTTTGGATGCACCGGCGAAGTTTGCACCAACTCTCGAGGTGAGAAAGGGCAATGCACTGTACCGAAGAGGCTAGCAATGATGGAAGGGTGAGAGTGCGTATAATCCATGGACTCAACATTAGTCATAAAGAACTCATATACTTATTGCAAAAATCTAAAAGTCATCAAAACCAAGCACTACACGCATGCTCCTAGGGGGATAGATTGGTAGGAGAAAACCATGGCTCGTCCCCGACCACCACTCATAAGGAAAGCAATCAAAGAACACCTCATGCTTCAAATTTGTTACACAACGGTTACCATACGTGCATGCTACGGGACTTGCAAAGTCTAACACAAGTATTTCTCAAATTTACAATTGCTCAACTAGCATGACTCTAATATTACCATCTTCATATCTCAAAACAATCATCAAGTATCAAACTTCTCATAATATTCAATGCACTATATATGAAAGTTTTTATTATACCCATCTTAGACAAAGCAAATTACCATGATGTTCTAAAAGACTCTCAAAATAATATAAGTGAAGCATGAGAGATCAATAATTTATATAAAATAAAACCACCACCGTGCTCTAAAAAGATATAAGTGAAGCACTAGAGCAAAATTATCTAGCTCAAAAGATATAAGTGAAGCACATAGATTATTCTAATAAATTCCAATTCATGTGTGTCCCTCCAAAAGGTGTGTACAGCAAGGATGATTGTGGTAAACTAGAAAGAAAAGGATCAAATCATACAAGACACTCCAAGGAAAACACATATCATGTGGTGAATAAAAATATAGCCTCAAGTAAAGTTATCGATAGACGAAGACGAAAGAGGGGATGCCTTCCGGGGCATCCCCAAGCTTAGGATTTTGGTTGTCCTTGAATTTTACATTGGGGTGCCTTGGGAATCCCCAAGCTTAGGCTCTTTCCATGCCTTATTCCGAAATCCATCAAATCTTTACCCATAAACTTGAAAACTTCACAACAAAAAACTTAAACAGAAAATCTCATGAGCTCCGTTAGTGTAAGAAAACAAACCACCACTTTAAGGTACTGTAATTAACTCATTCTTTATTTATATTGGTGTTAAACCTACTGTATTCCAACTTCTCTATGGTTCATACCCCCCGATACTAGCCATAGATTCATCAAAATAAGCAAACAACACACGAAAAACAGAATCTGTCAAAAACAGAACAGTCTGTAGTAATCTGTATCAAACGTATACTTCTGGAACTCCAAAAATTCTGAAATAAATTGGTGGAAGTGAGGAATTTATCTATTGATCATCTTCAAAAAGAATCAACCTAAAATCACTCTCCAGTACAAAGTGGCAGCTAATCTCGTGAGCGCTAAAGTTTCTGTTTTTTACAGCAAGATCGCAAAGACTTCACCCAAGTCTTCCCAAAGGTTCTACTTGGCACAAACACTAATTAAAACATAAAAACACATCTAAACATAGGCTAGATGAATTATTTATTACTAAACAGGTACAAAAAGCAAGGGACAAAAATAAAATTGGGTTGCCTCCCAACAAGCGTTATCGTTTAACGCCCCTAGCTAGGCATAAAAACAAGAATATATCTAGGTATTGTCATCTTTGGTATGCAATCCATAAGTGGCTCTCATAATAGATTCATAAGGTAATTTAATTTTATTCCTAGGAAAGTGTTCCATGCCTTTCCTTAACGGAAATTGGAATCTAATATTTCCTTCTTTCATATCAATAATTGCACCAATCGTTATAAGGAAAGGTCTACCAAGAATAATAGGACATGTAGGATTGCAATCTATATCAAGAACAATGAAATCTAAGGGCACATAATTCCAATTTTCAACAATAAGAACATCATTAATCCTTCCCATAGGTTTCTTAATGGTGGAATCTGCAAGATGCAAATTTAAAGAACTATCATCAAATTCAAGGAAACTTAGCACATCACACAAAGTTTTTGGAATCGTGGAAACACTAGCACCCAAATCACATAAAGCATAGCATTCATGATCTTTAATCTTAATTTTAATAGTAGGTTCCCACTCATCATAAAGTTTTCTAGGGATAGAAACTTCTAATTCAAGTTTTTCTTCATAGGATTGCATTAAAGCATCAACGATGTGTTTGGTAAAAGCTTTATTTTGATCGTAAGCATGAGGAGAGTTTAACACGGATTGCAACAAGGAAATACGATCTATCAAAGAACAATTATCAAAATTAAATTCCTTGAAATCCAAAATAGTGGGTTCATTGCTATGCAAAGTTTTGACCTCTTCAATCCCACTTTTACCAATTTTTTGCATCAAGATCTAAAAACTTTGAATCACTGGGACGCCTTTTAACTAAAGTTGACTCATCTCCAGTCCCATCTTTATGAAGATTCATATTGGAAAACAAATATTTAATAAGAGACACATCAATCACTTTTAGATCTTCATCATTATTGTCTAGAAGAACACACTTTTACAAAGCAATCTTTTTTAGCACGCATCCTAGCGGTTCTTTCTTTGCACTCAGCACTGGAAATTCTCATAGATTTGAGAGACTCATTGATATCATGCTTAGGTGGAATAGATCTAAGTTTAAAAGAATCAACATCAAGAGAAATTCTATCCACGTTCCTAGCCAACTCATCAATCTTAGGAAGTTTTCTTCAAGCAAAGCATTGAAATTCTTTTGCGAAATCATAAATTCTTTAACACTAGTCTCAAAATCAGAGGGCATCTTATTAAAATTTCCATAAGAGTTGTTGTAGGAATTACCATAATTATTAGAGGAATTACTGGGGAATGACATAGAATTAAAGTTTCCTAAGATTCAGCATCGGTAATAGGAGCAATCGGAGTGCTAATAAAATCATTGCTGTTGGTATTGGAAAAATCACACAATTTAGTATTATCTTGAGCCATCGGGACAAACAATCAATCCAACACACAAGCACAGAAGAAGCAAGTGAAAAGAGACGAACAAAAAAGGGCGAATAAAACGGCAAAGGTGAAGTGGGGGAGAGGAAAACGAGAGGCAAATGGCAAATAATGTAATGCGAGGGAGAAGAGTTTGTGATGGGTACTTGGTATGTCTTGACTTGAGTGTAGATCTCCCCGGCAGCGGCGCCAGAAATCTTTCTTGCTACCTCTTGAGCATGCGTTGCTTTTCCCTTGAAGAGGAAAGGGTGATGCAGCAAAGTAGCGTAAGTATTTCCCTCAGTTTTTTAGATCCAAGGTATCAATCCAGTAGGAGACTACACGCAAATCGCCTAGTACCTGCACAAACAATCAAGAACTTTGCAACCAACGCGATAAAGGGGTTGTCAATCCCTTCACGACCACTTGCAAAAGTGAGATCTGATAAAGATAATAAGATAAATATTTTTGGTATTTTTGTTGTATAGATTGGAAAGTAAAGATTGCAAAATAAATGGCGATAGAAATTGGCAAGTTGATGATAAACTAATATGATGTAAAATAGACCCGGGGGCCATAGGTTTCACTAGTGGCTTCTCTCAAGACAACATATATTACGGTGGGTGAACAAATTACTGCCGAGCAATTGATAGAAAAGCGCATAGTTATGAGAATATCTAGGCATGATCATGAACATAGGCATCACGTCCGTGTCAAGTAGATCAAAACGATTCTGCATCTACTACTATTACTCCACACATCGACCGCTATCCAGCATGCATCTAGAGTATTAAGTTCATAAGAACAGAGTAACGCATTAAGCAAGATGACATGATGTAGAGGGATAAACTCAAGCAATATAATATAAACCCCATCTTTTTATCCTCGATGGAAACAATACAATACGTGGCTTGCTGCCCCTACTGTCACTAGGAAAGGACATCGCAAGATTGAACCCAAAGCTAAGCACTTCTCCCATTGCAAGAAACATCAATCTAGTAGGCCAAACTAAACCGATAATTCGAAGAGACTTGAAAAGATATCAAATCATGCATATAAGAATTTAGAGAAGAATCAAATATTGTTCATACATAATCTTGATCATAAACCCACAATTCATCGGATCTCGACAAACACACCACAAAAATATTACATCGAATAGCTCTCCAAGAAAATCAAGGAGAACTTTGTATTGAGAACCAAAGAGAGAGAAGAAGCCGTCTAGCTAATAACTATGGACCCGAAGGTCTGTGGTAAACTACTCACACATCATCGGAGAGGCTATGGTGTTGATGTAGAAGCCCTCCGTGGTCGAATCCCCCTCTAGCAGGTCGCCGAAAAAGGTCCCAAGATGGGATCTCATGGGTACAGAAGGTTGCGGTGGTGGAAAAGTTGTTTTGTGGCTCCCCTGGATGTTTTGTAGGTCGGTGGAGCTACGAGGGGCCCACGAGGGTGGGGGCGCGCCCTCCTGCCTCGTGGCCGCCTCGTTGCTACCTTGACTTCCACTCCAAGTCTCCTGGGTTGCGTTTGTTCCAAGAAAGATCCTCGCGAAGGTTTCGTTCCGTTTGGATTCCGTTTGATATTCCTTGTCTGCGAAACACTGAAATAGGCAAAAAAATCAGCAATTTGCACCGGGCCTTTAGTTAATAGGTTAGTCCCAAAAATAATATAAAGGAGCATATTAAAGCCCATTAAACATCCAAAACTAGATAATATAATAGCATGGAACAATAAAGAATTATAGATACGTTGGAGACGTATCACCCACCACTGTCAATTTCGGCGCAGAAATGACATTGATTCTTGTTGGACCTTCTTGATCAACTACAAGTAATCTCTCAAGTACATGTGTGTCCTCAATGACCATACCGTGGTACACATCTTGTGATGTCTTCCTCCTGCACCAGCAACACACATAAATTGTTCGGAGAGTCATGGAGGTGATGTGGAAGGTACTCAACCCATTGATCGCCTGAAGACGAAAGTACTCGAGTGCAGTACAGCCACGGAGCAGGCTCTCCATGTCACCGTTTGAGAGGCAGACGGCGACGAGCTCGAGGTGCTTCAGTCGTGGTAGAATAAGAGCGGGTGCGTCATTAAGGGGGGAATGGCAGTTCCTGAACTTGGCGACGCGCGGCATGGGCGCGAGGCGGGGTGCGAACGTTGGCAGTGACCGCATATGCCCATCATCAAAAGTGAGATCCTCGAGCAGATCTAGGGCGGGGGATCCGAACCAGTCGTCAAGCTTGGCTCGGTCCTTGCCATTGGAACGGAACTTGCCCATTCTAAGGCCTTTGGTTGGGCCAAGGTGACTGCCGAGGATCTTGGAGAACGTATGCATGCTTTTGCGATAGCCATGGCAGAGCTCGTGGGTGTCGATGAGGTCGAGAGGGCTGGAGTTCCATAGGGGGCGCCACCATCGGGAAAGGACGGTTGTCCGCGCCCCATATTTGATTGGGAGGAGGGAGATGATGACTCTCAGCATATCATCGGGGAGGCTACTGATGAAGTCTAGGCCTACCGGAGTCGCTTGCGGTTCTAGCTCGCCCCGCCTCCGCTTGTTGGCAGCCCCGTTCTCCACCTCCGGAGTCTCCTTGTCAGCGGCGCTTTCTGATAGAAATGGGAGTACATGGAATATTTAGTTGAAACAGGGCAATAGAAAAGTGTATTGGTAATTAGAAGTTATTAGGTAGGAATATAGTAAGAAAAGGGAATAACAATTGGTTGCTTAAATACTACACAATTCATTTGACATTGCTGGGTAAGTCAACATGCAGATAGTTGAAAAGAAAACTTACTTTGAACAAAGTCTGGATGGATCATTTTGTCGGGGAAGTTAGCATATATCTCATGACCAGGCCCTTTTATGTGCAGTGCAATTTTAGTGGCAGCTTTCAGTACATAAAACTTAGAAATTTCTTTCCAAAAGCTAGTGCCAAAATAGGAGTCACCATGTTCATCAAGTCTTACAGTAGCAACGATTGTAAATCCATGGTTTGTGTGCAGTATGACATCCGTGGAGCCTTGATCTATGTAAAGGGAAAAATTGTGCACTACATAATTTGCTGCATAGCAAGGGATGTGCTGCAGAAAATGGTAGGATTGTTAAAGAAAATATGGTAACATGCAAATATGGGCCCAAATTGAAAGAACTGTACAACAGTTGAAATCGAAGGACAAAAATCTATAATTAAACAGATAGGGTAAACATGATGTCTTGGAAATATGAGAGTAATCGAAACAAAAATACATCATTAATTTGCCTAATATAGAAAGAAGAGGGGGGAAATCCCCTTTGACGTATATGGTGCATGTGGCACCTTTTATCCAAATTTAGCAATATTTAGAATATTTTCAGGAAAGTAGGCCATGCCAACCGATTTAGGGTGAGATTGAACATACTGCGCGCGTCCTCAAGTTATCTGGTACGCTGAGATGGAATCTCTGGCGGAGGTCACAAAGTCTTGAAGTGTCGGTGCACTGTACATTCTATGAATGAAATAAAACCCTCAAATCAGCTCGAATAAAAATGAATTCACGGCGATTTCCGCCGGGTGATTAAAGGAGGCAGATGAACTGGGATAAGAGATGAGATAATATCTCATTAAATTAGATACCTTGTCATCCATGAGAAAGAACCCTCAGTACGGAAGATTCCCCAACCGAGCGGAGCTGGGTCGACCGCGAGCAGCGTCGAGAAAGTCAATGGCGATAGGTGGCGGCAAGCGAAAGTGGCGAAATGCGGTGGGCTTTGCCGGCAGCCTGGCGCCGGCGGTAGGCGTCGAGCTAAGTGTTTACCGCCACGATAGGCGGTGCCATGGCACAGACGCGGAGGAGCTTGTGCAGGTGTGAATAGGGAACATACCGGAGGGGGTGGTGGGCGGGTGAGGGTTTTTGTGACGTGGGGATGGTGATGTTTTTTTTTTCTTTTTTGAATTGAGTGGTGAGGGTTTTCTGTCCCACAAAGAATTTTGGGGGCAACCGTTTGCTAGAGCGAACCGTGTGTGATTGACGCAACAGGCAAAATGAAAGTCATTGCACACGGTTCCAATTTTGGGAACCGTGTGTGATTGACGTACTCCTACAACCTCCGTCCTGGTTTATTGGTCCCCCTTTGTAATTTTTACCAAATTTTGACCAAATATTTAACATACTCAGACATAGATAATAAGCGTACACGTACATAAGCATAGCTCAATCATAAGTACATAGTTCAACCGTCATTAAGCATACTCAAGCGTACATAGTTCGATCCATCCCACATCTCATCCACATGCCGGCATGATCCTGAAGCTTCTCCAGGTACTCGGCGTACGCGCCGTGCACCACCCTGCGAGAATACTTCTGCTTGAAGGAGCCAATGACCCATCCTCTTGCATGTGCCAGAACACTTGTATACGCGTCATGAAGCTTCTGATTGCTAAATGGGCATCCATAGCCGCCGTTCCGGGTCCTAATACGTCTGTTATGCATTCCCGCATAAAGCTCCCTCATGATTTGCCTCTTGTGCCTCCTCTGGCCATCTTCATCCTCGCTGTCCACATCGTCAGACAGCACCTATACAAATATTAAAACAAATTTGGCATCAAATCAATTATTACATGCCGTGAAGTAGGATTAGGAAAATATTGCTATTTATTTATACATATCCAGAGATTATGGTTTGATTTTTAAGCACAGTCGTCTATGTACAGATCTATCTTGAAGAAAATAATGGCACAAACATATGTAGGTCATTCAAAATCAATTGTCAAGTCCTGGCTAGGAATTATTAGCACGAACACTAACCCTAGTAAATCATTTGCACAGATGAAACAACTAATCACTTATCACATGTACCATTCAAACAATCAATACACTACACGGATCCAACGAAACTTACTCAGATTTCATGGATTGGGAGAACATAACCATAGGATTTCTATTCCAAAAAGGGGGAGGCAGGAGTAACCAGAGAAACCCTATGATCTATTTGACACATAAATGGGTATAGATGACTAACGAGTTGTCCGTCGTCGTCGGAGTCGTCGCCGGAGTGGTCGTCGGAGTCACCGCCGGAGTGGTCATCGGAGTGGTCGTCGGAGTGGTCGTCGGAGTCGGTGTGGAACTCCGCCTCCGACTGTGGAAGCTCGACGCCGTCGATGACGTCAGGGTGCAGCGACAACTCGTCGGCGGTGACGACAACCTCTGTCTCCATCTCCACGCCGTGCTCTGGTGCTTTAGCAGCCCCGGCGTCGCCACTCCCTCTGATGGGGTGCTTCAGTGGCATCCTCATACACTGACGGCTTTGAGGACTAAGAGCGGCGTCAAGGATGCAAGCGGAGAGAGAGGATTGTGTGTGTGGCGAGGATGGGGGGTGCAGCCGCTCAGGCGCACCATTAATATCCAGTTGTGGGAGAGAGGCGGGCGGCGGTCAAACCGATGGCTTGCCCCCGGTGAGCCTGCGCACCGGACTGCTGGCATGCCTACCAAAGTTTCACACAGCTACTCACACGCCTCCTGATGACACTGCGGAGCGAGCACGCCTCCGTCAGTTCACACACCTGCACGCACGCCTCCCTGTCTGCTTGCGCAGTGGACTGCTCGCATGCATCCCGTAAACTCACGCCTGCTCGCATGGCATAGAGGTTGCGCGGCGGCACATATATTGTTTTTCTATTTGGATGATTAATGCTGCTGCTTTATTGCTTAACCGAAGCATGGCACGTATCCATTGTTGGTCTAACGCTCACGGTTCGAATAAATAATCCATTTGGGATATTGGTTCCCAATTATTAATAATCTCCCGTTTGTAATTAGATAAAGGTTACATCAAAATTGGTCCCAAATTTGACAATAAAAAGTACAATGCCACTTTGTATTGGTGTCCATATGACAACACGATAAGTTTCATGAACTTCAACTAAGTTTTGGATGTACAAGAATTTAAAAATCAGGATTCTCAATGTTTGAAATTTGTTGCACGGGGAGTAAACATGCACCCAATGAGAGACATGTGTTTTTGCAATCCATTTAGGTGCACTGTCATGTGTGCATGTAGCTCAAATTTGATTTTTGCACATTATACCCGTAGAAAATCAATCAATTGATGTACTAAAACGTCTTAATGATCTCTATGATTTTTTTGGAATTAAAACGTCCCTCCTTTGGTAACATATATGTTTACCGCGGGATAATTAATTTAACATGCATCGTAGTTGCGGTGGATTCGCGGTGTGTGTGTGGGTGTGTGCGTCTGGGGGTGGCGGGTGGCTCGCAGTACACTACGAGTTGTGAGCCACCGTGTGGGTTGGCCGTTTTTTAGGCAGGCCGGTGCCACATCAGAGTCATGAAATCATTATTTAAAACATTACACAACCCTTTCATACATACATGTTTTGGCCACATGCAGTCGATGGTTGTCCTACACGACACTCAATACTCGCGTCTGACGCTTTCTGTGGGCCCGCGAGGTCGTCGTCCACCACTTTGATGAACAGCCCGCAGTGAGGTTAATTTGACTAGCAAGGTGGAATCTTTTTTGTTTGTGTTATGGTGGTATATAGTACGCGTCGAAGAGGTGGGAGGGGACTAGCATATATACTATACGTACGCGTCCGTGAACAAGTACACCTCACTCAGTCTCGGGACTTTTTGGTTTCCGAGGCACATGCCACATCAAAATTGTGAAATTGGCTATTCAAACATCACACAACACCTTTTTGGGCCACATGCATATCCTAGCTAGGACACTCACGTGTGATGCTTCCATCTGTGGGCCCACGAGGCCATCGTTGATGCATGCATGCATCACTTTGACCTACATCGGGAGAGGTTAATTAATTTCACCATCGATGAGGACTCTTTTGGGTTGTACATATATTACGGCAGGAGCACATAGTATGCGGTGAAGAGGGGGAAGGGGACCATCATATGTAGTACGCTTGATGAACCTCACTTTGTGTGGGTGCATGGTTTACGGTTTTTGAGGCATGTGGCACATCAAAGTTGTGCATCTTGGGTATTCAACATATATATGTTTGGCCCACATGCAAAGCGGTGGTGGTTGTCCTCTCACACCCACTTAAGCGATTATCAGCGATATCGATGCTTTCCATCTGTGGGGTTGCTTGGTCCATCACTACTTTTTGTGTGACAACAAGAGAGGTTAATTTGACTTAGGAGGGGATTATTATTTTTTCTCTGGGATGACATGCATGATACAATTTGAGCACACACACATGCATGTGTACGCATGAATCCCTCCCATCGAGTCGAAGTGGCTAGTACAACGACACATCATGAACCGATCTCGCTATGTGTGGGGAGCTAGTGTACGATTTTTGACGCACGTGCCACATCAACGTTGTGTATTCAAACATGCATGCACGCATCACCTCCATACTTATGCATGTAGTGGTTGCCTTCAAACGGTACACTCCCTCGTGTGGTTATCGGCGACAAGCCTATATATTCGTGGGTCCGCGTGGACATCCATGATCACCTTGAACAACAACAAGATAGGTTACCATGGCGGATTCTTCACTTGGTTCGTGTGATCGTAGTATAGGTCATGGTGAGATTCAGACCTTAAGTTTGAGCGCATATACTATCCACGCATGCATGCATGAATCCCCGTCGTTGGCTTGAAGTGTGGTGTAACATACATTTGGATCGTCAACCTAACCCTCACTCAGTGTGGGGATTTCTAGTTTGAAATGACGGTGCCACATCAAAGTTGTTCCATTGTTACTCAAAAACACACCTCTCCATACATATGTTTGGGCCACACGCATGCAATGGTTGTCTTCGGGGACTAGCTACTTGCGTGATTATTGGTGAGCTAGCCCATCTCCGGAGTCGCATGGATGGCCATCACTTTGACCAACATCAAGAGAGAGGTTGTACGAACAAGGTGGATTATTATTGATCCATTTTACGATCCATCTTGGTGAGATATGCTTCTCTGGCCCGCCAACTAAAAGTGTCTAGGGGGGTTGCTACTTCGCACTTTGCTAGGTGAACCTCGGTTGGGGGGGCATGCATACATAGCTTAGGATTCCCTTTGTGGCGACACGAGGGGGGGCTGCTAGCTACTTCGCACTTTGCTAGGTGAACCTT
>NC_057799.1:301211608-301222682 GCF_018294505.1 Triticum aestivum
TGCTTGGTGAATGAACCTCAGTTGGGGGGCATGCATTCATAGCTTAGGATTCCCTTCGTGCCGACATGAGGGAGGAGGGGGGCTGCTAGCTACTTCGCACTTTGCTAGGTGAACCTCGGTTGGTGGGGAGGGGGCATGCATTCATAGCTTAGGATTCCCTTCGTGCCGACACGAGGGGGGTGGGGGCAAGCAATACTGTGCGCTTTGCGAGAGAGGTTCCACATCGAAGTTGCATTTGGTATTTGAAAATCAAACCACCATTTTGATACATAAATTTGGTCCACATGCAAGTGTGTTCGTGTTCTGACCCTCTCCCACGTCATTTTTCGCCAAATTTATGAACATTAGACAAGTCGGATGACGCAACAGACACGGTTCACTCAAATTAACCGTGTGACATGTCGGTGCCCCTGTCACGCACACATCCGCACAATACATTGGGCTCCACCTCTCAAAAATATCTGCCCGCCTTGAGGGTTTTTCTGTTTCATAACACACGGTTGTTATCTCCGGACCGTGTGCGATGTTTCTTGTTGCCAATCCCGCCTGCATCCCTAGAAAATATCTACCCGCCTCGAGGGCTTTTCTGTTTCATAACACACGCTTGTTATCTGCGGACCGTGTGCGATGTTTCTTGTTCCCAATCCCGTCTGCATCCCTAGAAAATATCTGCCCGCCTCGAGGGTTTTTCTGTTTCATAACACACGGTTGTTATCTCCGGACCGTGTGCGATGCACTATCATCAAAATTTTCAATAGCCCGGCATTTCACTCCCGCGTTTGACTCCCACGAAGTAAAAATTTTAGTACCCGCGTCATTTCCTCAAACACCCCGCGCCCCTCCACACACACACACACACACACACACACACACACACCAAAACCTCCTCGGGAGTGCGCGCACACACACACCCCTCCCTCACTGAAACCCAAGCAAGGTCCCTGTCACTGCTACCGCCGCCGTAAGGCCTCCAATGTCCACATCTGCTGGTTTGCCCGTGCAGCTTACCCACCAATCTCCATACCCAGGCCGCCCTGAGTTTCTTAGATGATGCTTGCCAAACACCCCCTTTCCCATAGATCCCCATCTGCATCCCCATCCCCCACTCCAGAGCATCGCAGCCTAAGCCCGGCTATGCTTCCCGTGGAGCTCAAGGAGCGACTGGCCCAAAAGAGGTGTATAGCAGTCTCTTCGCCCGACGTCACCGAGGAAGCTGACGACCATTACTGGCGGCAGGCACTCAAGCAGCGGGCTAGAGTATGCGGGCATGTCTTGGCCGCCGGCTACGACATCGAGGTCATCGACAACGACGGCCTGAGGCGGGCTATGTCACAGGTTAAGAGGCCCACCCCCAATCCCTCGGGTTCAACCGCCGTCGATCTTATCCATGGCCCCGCCGCTGATCTCCTCTGGCTCGCTGTCAACAATTTGCCATTCTACATCGCCATTGAGCCCCTCTTGTCATTTCTGAAGGACATGTTCTGCGACGCTAGCTTGGGATCCACAGCTTCCAAGTCAGACCTCATCGATGGCGACCACGAGGAGGGCACCCTCCCCGGCTCTTCCAAGGGGAAAGAGCCCATCTGCTCTTCCAAGGGGAAAGAGCCCATATGCTCTTCCATGGGGAAAGCGCCCGTCTGCGACATCAGGGAGGGCACCCTACAGCCGTGCTCTACCAAGGGGAAGGAGCCCATCTGCGACAGCATGGAGCACATCCAGGGTCCGTGCTCTTCCCACGGGAACGAGCCCATCTGTGAGAAGTGAGGAAACCCATCATTTGTTTTGCCGTGCCTCTTCACAGGGGGAAACCCACGATTTGTTTTGCCGTGCCTCTTCACGAGTCCCTTTTGTAGTGTAGTGAGAATATGTCCAGTTTTAATTGCTATATCTGGTTGTTTGTAGTATGCCTTGTTTATTTTAGTTGTTCACAATGTGATCCTCTATATGTGCAATTATTTACTGTGCAGTACATTTCATCAACCCAGTTTTAAACATACCGATAGGAATGCATATATTTGCTTGTTGTTAAGCCTGTTATAGCTAGCATATGCCTCTTTTAAAGTTTTTTGATTGTTCGGTTGTTTGTAGTTAGCATATGTCCAGTTTCAAATGCTATCTTTGGTTGTTCGTAGCATGCCTTGTTTATTCCAGTTATTCACAACGTGATGTTCTATATGTGCAAGTATGAACTATGCATTTCAATTTCATCAGTACCAGTTTCAACAATACCACTATGAATGACTACATTTGGTTGCTGCATCTTGTAGTTAACACGCCTTTCCATTTTTATTTAACAATAACCAGTGTACTTAGACCGGCACAATACCAGTTTGAATGACTATGTTTGCTTGTTGTTAAATGTTAAGCCTGTTGCAGTTAGCACACCTTTCCACTTGTTTTGCTTTACTAGCATGCTTAAACCTACACACTAAAGCTATCTTTTGTAGATTATTTTGTCTGCCATGGATAATTTTCGTTGATGTTTAGCCTGTTGTGCTTAACATGCGTCTCGATGTGCCTACACAGGACAATTTTGGGAACGAATGCTGTTTTCCATCGAGGTTAGTTTCATCCCATGGCTGATATCTGCTCACTGTTCAGGATATCGGTAGCTGGTACCATATAGGCCGGCGGCTGATAAGGGACTAATCGGTGAATCAGACTTTAAATTGAATATATCGGCAACCCATTTATCGTTAGGTTAACTAGGGCCATATGTAATATATCTGAGGCTACATAGCAACATGCACTGTCCTTAATGTCTTAATATGCAATCCTAGGCTACATAGCAACAAGGAAGAGTGTTACATTAATGTTCTAATGATGTCTAGATATACGTAGAAGAGCAGCATCAGCAACAACAACAACACAACCCTGTTTGGATAGTCAACTTAGCTATAGGTTAGAGTTAGTTTCTAGCTCATGACTAACCCTGAACTAACTCCATCCAAAGAGTTGTTTGGATGGCAGGGTTAGATTGACAGTAAATGCACTAGGAGAACTAGCTCCAATTAGCACCTCTTGGGTTGGATATTTTTTGGGGTGGGTTATAGATGCAACTAGCTCAAACTAGGCCAGATGTTTAGATATACTTTAGGGCTATTTGAGCCCGAACTAGCTCAAACTAACTGTAACCCATGGATACAGCAGCAGTTAATCAGCCGATAATTTGTAAGAATGCACTAAACTCCTTCCTGCCCATAATATAAGATGTTAAATCATCTAGTATGTGAGTATATTGGATGTTATAAGATACTCCATCTGTTCCTAAATATTTGTCTTTTTAGAGATTTCAAATGGAGTACCACATACGGATGTGTATAGACATATTATAAAAGAGTGTTGTACTACATCATTGTGCAATTGCTGTTTAGCTTCTAATATTAACTTGGTGCTTTTAGGTACATATGTCATTGGTAAAGATCCGCGCTTCGACCCTTTCTGCATATGGGGCAATGAGATATCAATGAACCTGCATCAAGTGAGGAAGCTGATAAAGATTGTCAGTAAAATGGGTCCAAAGATGGCAATTAAACTATTTGTTTACACTTTATCCAAGACAACAACGAACTGCAGGATGGTAAGTAAGAACTCTGCAGCCTTCTTCTTACTGCCCATAATGAGTTGTGTTAGATGACAATGTCTGAATCTTTTTCCTTTGCAGTGGTTGCCAAAGCAGTTTACTCAAGATTACCTCTCAAACTACATGATTGGTGGGCATGCAATGGTTAAAGTATTTCTACTAGAACATGATGATTATCTAGGTGTTTTCACGAAGACCGTGAAGGATGGGCGGTCGGCCATCACAATGGGTTGGACTAGAGTCGTGCATGCCTTCTGCATGGAGGAGGGCACAATATGGGCATTCCGCTTCACGTTCTTCAGCAACCAGAATATATTTCGCCTCTTTCTTTACCGTCTTAGTACAAGTATACAACTGTGGTTCATCATTCTTTATTTGGTTTGTCTTATGTAATTCTTGAACATATGTACCTATGAATCGAATAATGCATTGGTTGTTTGAACTTGATGGATATGAATAAAGCTGTAGCATACATTCAAATTTAAATTCAAATCCAAATCCGATACAATTTGAAAAGCAGCAATTAAATTACGGTGAAATTACGCTCTCCAGGTTGTTACGGCACACACGGTTGGTAAAACACGAGCGTTTGCGATATGCACCATAATCCGAGACGGTTCACAGAGAGGAAACGTGTGCAAGCATGCACACAGTTGCCGTTTGCAAAGCGTGTGCGATGTCAAACAATATCTCAAACGGTGCGGGCAAACTAAACGTTTGTGTTAGTTGCCTTATCGTACATGATTCGCAACCCTGAACTATTTCTGATGAAGTATGCATCATAAATGTTGCACCACAGAATAGCATGTGCGATAGTTGTCGTGTACGACGATGTTACGACGGTCCGATGTTTCGTAATCCTGTCCAACACTCGAACGGCGATTAGCTAATCTTATTAACAGTGAACCGTTTGTGATGGGCCGCGCATCATACACGTTCTATCATAGTGAACCGTTTGTGATGGGCCGCGCATCATACACGTTCTATCATAGTGAACCGTTTGTGATGGGCCACGCATCTTAAACGTAGCACCACAGAATACAGACTGCGATGGCAATGCGAGCAGAAACGAATAGGAGTACTGTAGGGGCCCTATCCCTGATGGTTTCTGGGTCGTGTGGGAAGGACCCCCCTATCGCCCACACTCACTTGGCGAAGGTTCCAAATTTCGTCACGGAAAGGGGTTAAAAACCGTTTGTTTAGCACCGACGCGCACCAGTGTGAGAAGAGGATGTGAAACATTTAGACCACTGTGGCCTTTCCAGTCTTTGATGATCTAAAATTGAGCTATTAAAAACTGATGCCTAGCATGCCATCAACGTGTTTTTGTTTCTCATCTAGAGATGCAACTCTGTGTTGTGGTGTGATATAATTTAGAGGAGTTGGATGTGAATCATTTGTCAGCTGAGCATATGATGTTACACGGAGATGCTACTGAGAGTTTACGTCGTTGAAGTATCTTAAACCGAGCTTTTTTAAAACTGATGCTTGGTTGATGTAGTTCTAGTATATTAGTTGGGTGAGAGTCTACTGTTGTTGGTGTTGTGTAGTCATTTCTTTTTATGCCATTGAAGAATGAAAATAATGAGCATTTCTCCAGCCGATGTCTGAAGTAGTTGCTGCCGTGTAGTCGGCTGGACCTATGCATTTCATCAGAAGTCAGATATAGCTTGGACTATACTTCTGAATAGAATGAAACATTTCTCTTTCGTTTATGTGTCTTCAATTCTTCTGATCGAATGGCTCTCTTGAACACATGTACGTTAGTGTGGTGATGGTTAAGCAACTACAGTAGATCGGTGTTTTTTGCATTTCTCAACCATGGATATTTTGCCAAAAATAAACCCTTAGATTTATTGCCATTCCTTTGATAATAGTAATTCGTTGTGGCTATTAAGTATTTTTTAGCAGTAATAAATTTGACTCTTTCATGTTGCAACCCAACAGCAGCACCCGTGTTTGTCTGCGTACTACACATATTTGCTCTACTGCTTTTAGTTTTAACTAGCCAAGGCAAGGATGACGCCCGCCACCGCTATTATATTTGTTATCCATGTTGTATTTTTTTGTTGATGCTTGCCCACACTCTAAATGTCTGCTTGGGGCATTCTTTATCGAACAAGGGATTGCCGCCTGTCCCCGACTTGACTGAGTTAGGCTTCGGTTTGCATGTTGTCGTGGTTCTAGGTCTGACAGTAGAATGTGGGGTAGGTATGTAGAGGCAAGATCCTAGCTATGGCGAAGTTGTACACACGAGTTTTACGAGTTCAGGCCCTTCTCGGAGGAAGTAACAACCCTACGTCTCGGTGCACGGAGGCGGTCGACTAGATTATATGCGTGTGTGTTACAGGGGGTGCAAACCCTTGTCACTGAGGAGGGGGGTGGCTTATATAGAGTTCGCCAGACCCCTCCGGCCCTCAATTACACAGGGTTTAAGGTACATTAAGGCAGGGCATTACTGGTAACGCTAATAATAAAGTGACATAACTGGTCATTAAAGTCTATGAGTAAACGCCCGACCGTTGATATGCTGAGTGACTTTAGATCTTCTGTACGTCGAGTGGTTTTCGTTACGGTCGAGTGACAATCATTCTTCCGAGTGGAATGTTTCTGGTCGAGTGGATGATGGTATCCTTCGAATGTCCCTGGCTTTAGGATGATGTCCTTAGGGAGGGAATGTCTTGGACAGATCCATGATCCTACCCTAGGTACATAGCCTCATCAGTAGCCCCCGAATGGTTCAGGGTTTGAGTGGAGAAGGAGTTGAAAATACTCCCGACTCAGTATTTGTGCTTCGGAAGCGCCTTGTTAGGATCAGAGAACAACATGATGACTTCAACTTCTTTTTCAGTCGCCTTGATCCATTCTTGATTTTGTCGAGTGAACTTTTGCTGAAAAGCTTCGAGTGTTGATGTGAAGAAAATCTTCTGCCTGACAGGTTGCCCTGCTACTTGCGGATCTTCTGGGATTCGAATTTGGGGAAGCGCGCGGGACGGGAGAGGCCGCAGTAATCGGGACGGATTAGGCAAGGTCGCCTCGATCTCCGCGCCCCCTTTTTCGCCAAGTACTGCGCGCGCGGCTGTTGCGCGATTTGACAGGATGACCTGGACCCACAATTCAGCCACTCGGAACCGAGTCCGTATAAAGCACCAGACGGGGTTTTTTGCACAATGCGTTCCCATTCCTTCCCTTTCTCCTCTTCTTCGCCGCACCTGCTTCCTCCTCGGCGCCGCTGCTCCGCCCAAGCTCCGCTCGCTGCAATGGGGAAGGAGAGGACGGCGGCTTTGGAGCGCGCAAAAAAGGTGACGGCGAAGGCGAAGGGGAAGAAATCCAGCCGGGGCGGATCTTCGTCGAGGTCCGGCCTGCTGCGCGGCTGCATCCAGGGCGATTGGATCCGGTCGACGATTCTCCAGGACGGCATCGACGATCTGGCTGAGGAGGGGTTGATTCCTCATGGATCTGCGCGGCTCTCGGGGAATGAAACCGAGCCTCGACCGCAGGAGGGTGAGTGCGTCCTCCTCGCCACTCACGTTGACCGCGGGTTTTCTTTGCCTCCTCATCCTTTTTTCCGAGCTTTCTTGAACTTCTTTGGAGCACAACTTCATCATTTTTCCCCAACACCATCGTGTGTCTCGCCGCTTTCGTGTCTATGTGCGAGAACTTCTTGGGCTGTTGACCGCACTAGGCCTCTTCAAGCACATTTTCACGTGTCGCTCTCAGTCGGTCAAAAAAGCTAATCCGAGTGACGAGAAGACGAAAGTGATCCTGATGTGTGGGGGTCTTGGGATTCAAATGAGGGGTAAGAGTTCTTTCCCAGCCATAATCCTTCCCGAGTCAGTCCGAGGGTGGCAGTCGACCTGGTTTTACTGCAAAGACTAGCCGACTCCGGGTCAGTCGACTGTACTTCCCCCTTTTTCCATGGCCCGAGTAGAGAAACCTTCCGCCTTGAAAGTGACCCCGGGGCAGAGAGCGGAGGTGCAGGTGCTGGTTGAGCGAGTGGTCCAGCTCATCCGTGACGGCGTGACTGGCATGGATCTGTTGGAAGTCTTCCTCAAACGACGCATTCAGCCGCTTCAAGCTCGTGACCATCCGATGTGGATGTATTCGGGCATTGACGACTCCACTCGGATCCGCCCAGAAGAGGTCGACGAGGATACGGTGGAGAAGTGGCTGAAGAGTATCACTGGCAACAAAGACAACACCAGGGGGTCCAGGAGAATCCCTCCGCTCGACAACTCGTACGAAACAGAAAAGGTCCAATTCTGAATTGCCGAGTGTTATCTTGATTTACCATGAAATTGCTTTTTGTCGATTGACTGATATTTGTTTTACTTGTCGTCCTCCAGACCTTCACTTAGATGTACTCGATGCCCAATGGAGAGCAGGAGCAGGACCCTGAAGGGGAGGCGAGTGCAGATGAGAGCGGCGAGTGGCATTCTGACGGAGGAGGATATGAGGAGAGTGATGACTCAAGTGATGGTGAGGAAGTCGACTCGCCTCCTCGCAAAGAAAGGCGATCCAAGCACTCTCATGATCCGGTGAGTATTCGTGGAAAAGCGACTGGGTCGACTGGGCAAACTTCAAAGCGCCCTCGGACGTCTTCTCCGGCACCGACTGAGAAGGCCCCGAAGCAAACCAAAGTTGAGGCACCAAAGTCTCGGAAGACTCTGCCCCGAATCAAAATCGACGTCCCTGTTGCTTCTGCGTGAGTGTTTTGTCTTTGCTGGAGATTTTGTGCTATCCACCATCTTCTTGATTTGACCAAATGAATCTTGAACCCAACAGTGCTGCTACCTCTGGAACTTCTGCTTACAAGAACGAGGACGAGGAGATGGAAGATGCGGTTACTTCAACCCCAGGTATGATCTTTGTAATTTTATCCCTGTTTTGTCGACTGAACTGCAGTCGACTGATTTCTGACGACTAAGCTTTTGCAGCTCCTCCCAATGTTATTACCCTTCCAGACGAGGACGAGGACGTGCCGCTGAGGCCTTGGGGAAGAAGGAACAGGAAGACGTCAACTGGAAAGACGCCTCAGTCGATGCCGGTGGTGGAACCAGTGGTCCAGGAGGGCGGTGATGTCAATCGGACTTCTGTCACCTTCGCCATGCCACTGTCGAGTGCTCAGCCTTCCGCGTCGACTGCACAGGCCCCAGTCGATCCTTCTTCGCTCTTCGCTGTGCATCATGTCCCAGAGGACCAAGTGGGTGCCGCCAAGGAGGCCATACGTCAAGCGGGCATCATGATGGAGCAACTGAAGGTGGTTCGAGATGCCAGTCAAGCTGCCTACAATGCCAGCTCAGCTCTCCAAAGCAACGTCTAGGTCGGTTGGTTATCGACTGATCTCTTAGCTTGTCGCTTGTTCTGTTAGGATATGGTACCTGAAAACTTCTTTTGAAATGTCTTTTCATCAGTCTGCTTTTGTGTTTGTACACCCACTGGGTGTTTGAATTTGCTACGAATAGTCTTGCTTCTTGGGTCGACTAAACGTGTGTCGACTGAGTCTTCGAACTAGTGGGGGCACGCTGAGTGCACCCACTGGGTGTAGTCCCCGAGACCATAGTCGACTGCTGGCAGTCGGTTGTCTGAGAGCTGAAATTTTCTCACTCATCCTGGACGGACCACGTCGAGTGGAAACTGAACCGGTGGGGGCACGCTTAGTGCACCCACTGGGTGTAGTCCCCGAGACCGTAGTCGACTACGGGCAATCGGCTATGGTCTGAGAAATACTTTCCCTCTTCCTTTATTTTATTTTATTTTATATTTTACACTCGTCCTGGACGGACCACGTCGAGTGGAAACTGAACCGGTGGGGGCACGCTGAGTGCACCCACTGGGTATAGTCCCCGAGACTACTATTGGATGTTTGATTCGGCAGTAGTCTTAGAGCTTGTTGAATTTCGATCCTTTCACCCACTGACTGACTGTCCTTTGATTGCAGAAATCTTGTGACCTTGGAGCTCGTTTTGCTGACCTAGAGCAGAAGCAGATTCAGCTGAATCTCGATCTGGAGCTGGCCAAGAAGGAGTTGCAGAAGGCCCAGGATGAAGCTGCTGGTAAGAGGAATTCGTTCGAATGTTTTGTTTCTGATCCAGGTGGTATTTGTTTTTCTGAGCCTATCGTCGTTTCTTTCAGAAAAAATGAACCAAGCTCTGGCAAAGAAGGATCTGGACCTTGCAGCTGCGCAGAAAACAGCTGACGAGAAAACTGCACTCGCCGACCAGAAGCTGGCTTCAGTCGGCAAACTGGAGGAAGAGAATACCAAGCTGAAGACTGCCTTGAATGAAGCCAACAGGGAGGTGACTCGTCTGAAGAAGGACAAGATATCCTTGAACGACAAGATTGAAGAAATCGCCCGCAAGAGGAATGACTTGGAAAATTATCTGGGAGATCTTGCCAAGAAGCTGTTCGTCATGCTTGAAGGTATTTTCTTTCCTCCGACTGACTTGTTGCTGTCGACTCGATGTACAACCGTTGACTCGCCTTTGAATTGTGCATGTAGAATTTTGTCAGAACTTTGAAGAAGAGACTGGGCGTGTTGAGACAAGCTTGGACCCCATCAACTCTCCAGTGAAGGATGAAGCTGCCATGAACGTGCTCCGACTGGAATCCCGCGTCGCTGGTGTCGTCGACTATCTTGCTTGCCTGAAGGTTGCGGTGTCAAGGATCGACACAACACTCTGGACAAGGGCGACTCTTCCGAATGACCTCGAGTCTTTGATGACTCGACTTAATGAGATCCCCAGTCGTGTGCAAGAATGGAAGAAGTCTTCTGCTCAGTGCGGCGCTGATGTGGCTCTGTCCCTGGTACGCGTCCACTGCAAGGAGGCGCGAGAAGACAAGCTAGCAGCAATCAAGGTTGCCAACACCAAAAGGCACGACTTCCAATCCTTCATGGAGACTTTCATCGCTGCTGCCACTCGGATTGCTGACGGAATTGACCTGGACGAGTTCGTTGATCCTGCTAGCCCACCTCCTGCGAAATGAACAAACTTTATGCCTCACTTTAAATTTGCCTCGGAATGCCGAGTGATTTTGTAATCGTTAAACTCCTTTGGGTTTGAAGCCCGAGTACTTTGATCCGTGGTCTGGAACTTTAGGATTTATCCAAACTTGGTTTATCTCTGAATATGCTCGTGTTTGCCGTCGAGTGAATCTTGTTCTTCATTCGGAATAATCTTTGTGCTTGAAATGCAGCTTTGAGGAGGAGGCAGTCGACCTGCACCTCGTCGCCCTTACGGATGGGGATGGAGCGCACGTTATACTTGTGGCGCAGCTGCAAAGTGAAGGTTGCAGTCGACCTGCACCTTGTCGTCCTTGCGGATAGGGATGGAGCGCACGTTGTACTTGCGGCGCAGCTCCGAAGGAGAAAGTTGCAGTTGACCTACACCTCGTCATCCTTGCGGATCGGGATGGAGCGCATGTTGTACTAGTGGCGCAGCTCCGAAGGAGAAAGTTGCAGTCGACCTGCACCTCGTCGTCCTTGCGGAT
>NC_057799.1:301222953-301223249 GCF_018294505.1 Triticum aestivum
AACTTAGGCGAGTACTGGACTGCAGCTAAGCCCCCGAGTGGGAGGGTTGCTCACCACACGGTAGGGTTTTACAAACTTAGGCGAGTATTGGACTGCAGCTAAGCCCCCGAGTGGGAGGGTTGCTCACCACTCGGTAGGATTTTACAAACTTAGGCGAGTACTGGACTGCAGCTAAGCCCCCGAGTGGGAGGGTTGCTCACCACTCGGTAGGATTTTACAAACTTAGGCGAGTACTGGACTGCAGCTAAGCCCCCGAGTGGGAGGGTTGCTCTCCACTCGGTAGGATTTTACAAACT
>NC_057799.1:301223410-301241163 GCF_018294505.1 Triticum aestivum
ATTTTTCAAACGTAGGCGAGTACTGGACTGCAGCTAAGCCCCCGAGTGGGAGGGTTGCTCACCACTCGGTAGGATTTTACAAACTTAGGAAAGTACTGGACTACAGCTAAGCCTCCGAGTGGGAGGGTTGCTCACCACTCGGTAGGATTTTACAAACTTAGGCGAGTACTGGACTGCAGCTAAGCCCCCGAGTGAGGGTCTTGCTCACCACACGGTAGGATTTTTTTATAAACTTAGGCGAAACAGATTCGCGGCTAAGCCCCCGAGTGAGAGTCTTGCTCACCACTCGGTAGGATTTTTTATAAACTTAAGCGAAACGGATTTGCGGCTAAGCCCCCGAGTGAGATTCTTGCTCACCACTCGGTAGGATTTTTCAAACTTAGGCGAAACGGATTCGCGGCTAAGTCACCCACTGGGGGATTTCAGACACAGGTATTAGCAACGAATATCATTTTAAGAAGACTGTAAAACTTCTCTAATAAACAAACTTCAAAGGTATTTCTTATTACAATTCAACAGAATGAGCACTTAAGTATAAAAGGGGCGGAGCAGCCCCGCATTCCAAGCGCGTGGCTCGTCTTTCTGGTGTTCGACATTGTAAAGATGGTATGCCCCATTGTGGAGCACTCTGGTGATGATGAAGGGACCTTCCCAAGCAGGGGCGAGCTTGTGTCATTTCTGCTGATCCACTCGAAGAACCAAGTCTCCCTCTTGAAATGCTCGACCTCTCACGTTCCTGGCGTGGAATCGACACAAGTCTTGCTGATAAATGGTCGACCGGATTAAGGCCATCTCTCTTTCCTCTTCTAGGAGATCAACTGCGTCTTGCCGGGCCTGTTCTGCTTCTTCTTCAGAGAAAAGCTCAACTCGGGGTGCATTATGAAGCAAGTCGCTCGGTAGAACAGCTTCAGCTCCGTAGACCAAGAAGAATTGAGTTCGGCCAATCGACCGATTAGGAGTTGTCCTTAATCCCCAAAGAACTGATGGAAGTTCATCGACCGAGGCACCTACTGCATGCTTGAGATCACGCATCAATCGGGGTTTCAGTCCTTTGAGGATCAAACCATTTGCTCTTTCAGCTTGTCCATTCGACTGAGGGTGGGCGACTGAAGCATAGTCGACTCGAGTGCCTTGGGAAGCACAGACGGCTCTGAACTCATCAGAATCGAAGTTCGACCCATTGTCAGTGATGATGCTCTGCGGAACTCCATATCTGAATGTCAACTCTCTGATGAAGCTAACGGCAGTACTGGCTTCAAGATTCTTGATAGGCTTGGCTTCAATCCATTTGGTAAACTTGTCGACTGCTACAAGCACATGAGTGAAGCCGCTCCTACCAATCCTTAGGGGTCCAATCATATCTAACCCCCAAACAGCAAAAGGCCAGACGAGTGGAATGGTCTTCAGGGGTGATGCAGGCTTGTGGGACATGTTGGAGTAAAACTGGCAGCCTTCACATTTGTCGACTATATCTTTCGCCATTTCATTTGCTCGTGGCCAATAAAATCCAGCTCGGTATGCTTTGGCCACGATGGTCCGAGAGGACGCATGGTGGCCACAGGTCCCCGAGTGGATGTCCTTGAGGATCACTCGACCTTCTTCTGGTGTTATGCATTTCTGGCAGACTCCAGTTACACTTTCTCTGAACAGCTGCCCTCTTATCACAGTAAAGGCTTTGGATCGTCGGACGATATGTCGGGCCTCCTCTTCATCCTCTGGGAGTTCCTTCCTAAGGATATACGCAATGTATGGCACTGTCCAGTTGGGAGTTATGACCAGAACCTCCATGATCAAGTCGACCACGGCTGGGACTTCGACTTCAGTCGGATCTGTGGCACTTTTAGGCTGCGGGGGCTCTTCAGTGAAAGGATCTTCTTGAACTGAAGGTGCATGAATATGTTCTAAAAACACATTGCTGGGAATAGCTTCCCTCTTGGAACCTATTTTTGCCAAATCATCGACTGCTTGATTTTTCAGTCGGGGTATATGATGGAGCTCTAACCCCTCAAACTTATTTTCCAACTTCCTCACTGCATTACAGTAACCAGTCATAGCTGGGCTCCTGACGTCCCACTCCTTCATCACTTGATTGACTACCAAATCTGAGTCACCATAGACCATGAGGCAACAGATGCCGAGTGAAATGGCCATACGTAACCCATATAAGAGTGCTTCATATTCAACTTCGTTATTGGAGGAATCAAAGTGAATCTGGAGAACATATCTGAGCTTGTCTCCTCGGGGGGATACCAGCACCGGAACCATTTAGCATCTTGGAGCCATCAAAGAACATGGTCCAGTGCTCCGAGTGGACTTGAGTCGGCAGCTGCTGTTCGATCCACTTGGCAAGGAAATCTGCTATTGCTTGGGACTTGATAGCGTTCTTTGCCTCAAACTTGATATCCAAGGGGAGGAGTTCAATCACCCACTTTGCCACTCGACTAGTTGCATCTCTGTTGTTCAAAATCTCTGATAATGGAGCATCGCTGGCGACTGTAATGGAGTGGTAAGAGAAATAGTGTGCAACCTTCTTCGTGGTCATATAAATACCATAGACAAGCTTCTGATAATGTGGATATCTTTGCTTGGATGGATTCAGGACTTCAGAAACATAGTACACCGGGCGCTGAACTTTATAGGCTTTCCCTTCTTCTTCTCGCTCAACCGTGAGTACTGTACTGACAACTTGTCCAGTGGCTGCAATATAAAGTAGTAAAGGTTCTTTGCTGATTGGGGCAGCGAGCACCGGCTGGGTGGAAAGCAGGGCTTTGAGCTCTGCAAATGCTGTGTCAGCTTCAGGAGTCCACTCGAACTTGTCAGACTTTTTCATCAGTCGGTAAAGAGGCAATGCCTTTTAACCGAGGTGAGAGATGAATCGACTCAAGGCGGCCAAAAAACCAGTAAGCTTCCGAACATCATGCACATGCACAGGGCATTTCATTCGGAGGATGGCACCAACTTTATCTGGGTTAGCGTCAATCCCTCGTTCAGAAACAAGGAAACCGAGTAATTATCCGCCAGGAACTCCAAACGTGCACTTTGATGGATTAAGCTTGATATCATACCTTCTGAGGTTGGCAAAAGTTTCAGCAAGGTCAGCCAGCAGGTCGGAACCCTTATGTGACTTGACCACAATGTCATCCATGTACGCTTCCAAGTTCCGACTGATTTGAGTGAGCAAACACTTCTGGATCATCCTCATGAACGTGGCTCCGGCATTGTTCAGGCCGAATGGCATGGTGACATAACAGAAGCATCCAAATGGAGTGATGAAAGCTGTTTTAATCTTGTCAGGCCCATACAGTCGGATCTGATGGTACCCGGAATAGGCGTCTAGAAAAGAAAGTCGCTCACACCCCGCAGTCGAGTCGACTATTTGGTCGATCCGGGGGAGAGGAAAATGATCTTTCGGGCAGGCCCGATTGATATGCTTGAAGTCAATGCACATGCGAAGTGAGTCGTCCTTCTTGGGGACCATGACAACATTGGCGAGCCACTCGGAGTGGTAAATCTCTCGGATGAACTCAGCTGCGAGGAGCCGAGCTACTTCTTCACCAATTGCTTTTTCTCTTATGTACGGTGGACCGTCGAAGATGTTTCTTGACTGGTTTCACTTTTGGGTCGACTCGCAAACGGTTCTTAGCCAGCCCCCTGGGAACACCCGGTATATCAGAAGGCTTCCATGCGAAGATGTCCCTGTTCTCACGGAGGAACTGGATGAGCGCTTCTTCCTATTTGGAGTCAAGTGTTGTCGAAATGTGAGTCGGAGCAGCATTGGGATCGATCGGGTGAATATGAATCGAGTTCGTTTCACCAGATGACTGAAATGCAGAGTCTGTGGCAGGCTTCTTGGCTCGTAGCAAATCACTCGGATCTGCATTTTTCCGATACTCTTGCAATTCTACTACTGCCATTTGTGCATCGGCGATCTTTGAGCCTTTCTGGAAGCACTCTTCCGCCTTCTGCCGATTGCCAGTGATAGTGATCACTCCTCTGGGACCAGGCATCTTCAGTTTGAGGTACACATAACATGGTCGAGCCATAAAACGTGCATAAGCAGGCCTACCCAGAATAGCATGATAAGCACTCTGGAAATCCATGACTTCAAACGTCAACTTTTCCTTTCGGTAATTTTTGGAATCACGGAAAACCACGTCAAGGGCGATCTGGCCAAGTGATTCAGCCTTCTTGCCAGGTATGACGCTATGGAAACTCATATTGCTTTCACTGAGCTTGGACATCGAAATGCCCATTCCCTTCAAAGTCTCCGCATACAGGATATTTAGGCCACTACCACCATCCATCAGCACTTTAGTCAGTCGAGTGCCTTCGACAACTGGGTCGACCACCAGCGCTTGCCTCCCAGGGGTGGCGATACGCGCTGGGTGGTTAGACTGGTCGAATGTGATGGCAGTCTGGGACCACTTCAGATAACTGGGTGTCGCCGGAGCAACCATATTCACCTCTCTGTTTATAACTTTCAACCGACTTTTGCTTTCAACATCGGCAAAAATCATCAGAGTGGAATTGACGTTGGGAAAACCATCATCATCTTCTTCTTTATCTTCACCCTAGTACGACTCCTTTTCCTTCTCCTTGGGCTGTTTCTCTCGGAATTGTTGAATCAGGAGCCGACATTGTCGAGTGGTGTGTTTGGGGTAAATCAGGTTACCCTCCTCATCTTTCTTGGTATGAATGTGACAGGGTAAATCCAACACATCATTTCCATCTTGATCTTTCACTTTCTTGGGATTCCACAGCCCTTTGGGCTTCCCCTTGGACTTTCCTTGAGTCACGGCTAAGGCTTCACCAGGAGCAGCTGGCTCGGCTTTGCGCTTCTGCTTCCGACTGGAGTTCCCTCCTCCGGTTTCATGGGCGACTGTTTTGTGCTTGCCACTCCGGAGCCGATCCTCCTCTTCACCGTTAGCATACTTGGTGGCAATTTCCATCATCCGACTCAGAGACATATCTCCAGTCCGACCGAACTTCAGATTCAATTCTCGATACTTGACACCTTCATTGAAGGCACAAACTGCTTGGTGATCTGATACGTTCTCCACCGTGTGGTGCAACTTGATCCACCTCTGGATATAATCTCTCAAGGTTTCATTCGGTTTCTGCACACAAGACTGCAACTCTGTCAACCCTGCTGGTCGTTTGCATGTACCTTCAAAGGTCCTAACAAACACTCGGGCGAGTTCCTCCCAACTATAAATGCTGCCTGGTGCCAAGTGATTCAACCACGCTCTGGCCGAGCCCTCCAACATCAAAGGAAGGTGCTTCATGGCCACTTCATCATCGCCGCCACCAATCTGAACAGCCACTCGGTAGTGCTCAAGCCAAGTGTCAGGCTTGGACTCACCAGTGAACTTGCTTTCTCCAGTCGCCAACCTGAAGTTGGGAGGAATCACTGCAGCTCTGATGGCTCTGCTGAAACACTCGGGACCTGAAACATGCACTCTGCTGCCAGTCGGGTAATCTCTGTCGCGGCCTTCTCTGTGCGCTCTGTTCCTGTCAACCAGACCTTGAACGAGAATAGATCTCGCATCAAAGCCTGGCTCCCGGTGGTCAACTGGAACCCTTCGCCCACCACTGTGAGGGCGTCTGTCATCGTGCTGCCGAGGCACGTACGACCCACTCCTTGGGGGAGGTTTGGGCACTCGACGACGATCATCGTGGTCGAGTCGGTGATCATACTGCTCACGGTTTCTGTACTGATCTCGTCGGTCTCCATGTCCCTCACGCCTCGGGGGCGATCTTGGGCTGTGAGCCGACTGGACTGTGTCTGCTACAACGGATCTGCTATGGATCCTATTCCACGTCTGTGACACTGCTGTATTTTGTTCTCCCGCTGCCCGGAGTAAAGCCCTGATCTGCATCAAACCTCTACCAGCTTCTGACTGGTAAGGTTGAATCGACTCTGCTATCTGGGCTACAGTTGTGAGATTTTGAATCAGAGTTCGATATACCTGAGTTGGAGGTGGAAAAAGGTGTCGTTGATTAGACTCAGGAATCCGTTGCCGAGCACGCTCGTCGAGTGCGTGCTGGAGGTTCTCCAGTCGAGTGCGCTCAGCCAAGTTGGCCAGGCGCGCTTCCTCCAAGGCCTGGGCCTCGGGGGTTTCTCCAACGATAGGAGTGTGAAGTGCATCCATTTTACGGTGACGAAGCTCTTCCCTCAGCTGCGAAGATAGGGGCTCGGGGCGATACTCGTCATGGACGCGTGACGGATCACCACCGCCATCATCACCGTCGCCGCGGGGGAAGACAGGAGGACCGCGCGGTCCGTTGACCATCAGGACTTCCGCCGCGGGGTCACGGCTGTCACACTCGGATGCGGTCTCAACGGAGCCAGTCGACAGATCGAACAGGCCGTAGAGAGTTTCATCGGGCTTGATTGCCGCGACTTGTGGGGTGGCCGACTGGCGAGCCACCGCGTGCCTCACCCATCGCTGGAGCCGCGACCGACCGGAACGCTTGCGCTGGCGAGCAGCAGGGAGTGTGGACGCCACGGGAGCTGAGCGATATTAAGTCGACGGCTGCCGCAGAAGGACGCCGCGGACGCACGCGCGAAAGTTGGTTGCCCCGCGGACGGGGAGCGCCTCGACATCGAGTGGAGCCTCTTGGAGCCAAGCGGAGTCGTCGGCGATGAACACGAGCGCGCCAAGACGGATCTCGTGGCCCTCGGCCAATCCTCCGCCAGAAACCATGATGATGGGGATCGAAAAAATTGCAACTCCTCCAACAAGTCGCTAAGACACCTACCCCACGGTGGGCGCCAACTGTCGTGGTTCGAGGTCTGACAGTAGAATGGGGGTAGGTATGTAGAGGCAAGATCCTAGCTATGGCGAAGTTGTACGCACGAGTTTTACGAGTTCAGGCCCTTCTCGGAGGAAGTAACAGCCCTACGTCTCGGTGCCCGGAGGCGGTCGACTGGATTATATGCGTGTGTGTTACAGGGGGTGCGAACCCTTGTCACTGAGGAGGGGGGTGTCTTATAGAGTTCGCCAGACCGCTCCGGCCCTCAATTACACAGGGTTTAAGGTAAATTAAGACAGGGCGTTACTGGTAACGCTAGTAATAAAGTGACATAAATGGTCGTTAAAGTCTATGAGTAAACGCCCAACCGTTGATATGCTGAGTGACTTTAGATCTTCTGTACGTCGAGTGGTTTTCGTTACGGTCGAGTGACAATCATTCTTCCGAGTGGAATGTTTCTGGTCGAGTGGATGATGGTATCCTTCGAATGTCCTTGGCTTTAGGGTGATGTCCTTGGGGAGGGAATGTCTTGGACAGATCCATGACCCTACCCTAGGTACATAGCTTCATCACACGTCTCTTTCAACTTGCGGGATTAGCGTTGCTGGAAGTAATCCACTTTCTTTGTAATGGATGGTGGCAACATTATTTAAGCCATTGTAGAGTTTTTGACAGGGTTGAACATTTAGAAAGATAGATTCATTTAGCCTTGCAGTACCAGTGTCTGCAAGCATTAGATATTCTTAGTAAAATGTTGAGTTCTTCCTTTATATCATTGTCTTATTGCTATCCTTTTTTCAAGGCTGATGCAGTACCTCGTTCTTTTCACTCAGACTTGCCTATTGTTTGTTTCCTTTTATTGTCTTATTGCTATCCTTTTTCAAGGCTGATGCAGTACCTTGTTTTTTTCACTCAGACTTGCCTCTTGTTTGTTAATTTTGCTGTGATATAATCTTCTGTTATATTTGGGTAATATTAACTCCCCTATAGTAGAATGGATGGTCGTGGTAGTAGAATAGTACTGCCTGTGTAAACTAATATAAGAGTGTTTGGATCATTAAAGTAGTGATCTAAACGCTCTTATATTAGTTTACAAAGGGAGTACTTTTCTTCAGGTGAATGTGTTACAGTGTTGTTCATTGCATGACCAGCACTTGTATCAATATACCATGCTGGTACATGTAGGTTAGTGTTGTTGGTGCCTAACATGAGCTTGAATGTTGTAGTTGAAGTATAGAACAACAGCAGGTTAACGTGTTTTATTTGCCCTATGCAAGTCTGTTGTTTTGTTTGCCCTTTCTAGTATTGTACAAACTGATGCAAACTGATGCATTCCTGGCATATTCTATAAGATTTGTAAAAGCAAACATTTCACTATGCTAGTCTGTTGTTTTATTTTCCCTTTCTAGTATTGTATGATAGTATCCAAATTCAGGATGGGAAAGGTGAAGCTGGAAAGTCCTAATGGGTAGATCTGCTTTGCTGCTTGCATTAGTGTTGCCATTGCATTTGTTTGGTTCTGGCCTCAGCAGCAGTACACTAATGCTGGTAGCCTTTGTGTTCACTCTTTTACAGGAGCGCCAGGAAAAATTTGAAGTGCAAAGCCATGAAGCCAAGTGCAAAGCTGTGATGCATTGTGATAGACTGTAGACATTATGACATTGGAACAGACTTACTGTTATTTGTGGTCACTTGCCAGAGATTTTTTTGCTCTGTTTGACTGTAATAGACTATAGAGATTGTGACATTGGATCAGATTTCGATTGTAGAGATTGTGGCATTGAAACAGATTTACTGTTATTTGATGAATTACATTTGTTCTATTTTGTTTGAAATAGTGATTTAAAAATGTGTGAAATGGAAACCTGACTAGTGGGATCCACTTATCAAAATTATCTGAGAAATGTTGAAATATCTGACATGTGGGACCAATGTATGAGATGATGACATGTGGGGCTCGGGTGACTAGTGGTACCAGCTCCAATAGATAATGGCCGAAACTAGAAAATCAATGGACTAAGAAGGCCACGTCCCAAAAATAAAAAGGCTGCAATGTTGGGCTTGGCCCATGAAGTCGACCAAAAATTGACAGGAAAAATATATAGAAAGGCTGAATTGTTGGGCTCGGCCCATGTAAAACACCAAATTGGACCGGGCTGATTATAATCAACGACCTTATCATTTGGTCACACTTTTGCCATGTCATGTTGCCACGTTGGATCCGACGTGGCCTGGGCAGACAACCAGTGACCAAAACAATTCATCATAGGACCAACGAATTTTTTCTGGTTGTTGCCTTCTACGACCATATCATAGAGAAGGTCGTTAAGTTTCATTAAAGACGGTCAGCTTTTGACCAATTGTTTTTGGTCATAAAAATGTCAGAAATGAAAAATAGTGACCATTTAGCGACCAATGGTGATGGTCGCAAGTTGACATATTTCTTGTCACTTGTACGCGTCGGTCCTAAACAAACGGTTTTTAACCCCTTTCCGCGACGGCATTTGGAACCGTCGCCAAGTGAGTGTGGGCGATAGGGGGCTCCTTCCCACATGACCCAGAAACCATCAGGGATATGCCCTCCTGGCGCACACGCTCGGCAAAATGAGGTCGTGTGCGACCGGCGAGCACTCAAATACGGAAATACGAACAGTAGAGCTAAAAAACAATTATACGGCGAAATTGTTTGTGGTCGCAAGTAAATCCCACACAGTCAGTCCCCGCTAAACATTTCCGTTCGTATGTACATCCCACACAGTCGCTCCAAGGAAAACATTTTCGTTCACAGGTACATCACACACAATTTTTACCGTTAAATCGTTTGCGTTATTGAATGTATCACACACGGTCCATAGAAGAAACTGTGTGGCAAAGGTTGTCCATCACATTATGTGGTAAACGTTTGCGCAAGGTGGCCTAACGCAAACAATTTTCAAGAGAAATACGTGTGTGATTGTTCATTGATCCAACACAGTTTATTCCTAGAAACTGTGTGCCTTGCCTGAGGTCATCGCCCACGGTATTTTTTTCAACAACCGTTTGCAATAGCAAAACCCATTTCATATTAAGCACACAATATATTTCATTTCCATATTAAGGAAGCAGAATTTCATAATTGAGATACATCAGAGTACAACATGATATAGCTTCAGCACTCAGCTACCCCATTACACAACTGCACCAGCAGCAAGTTCCGCATGCAACATGTAGAACCTTTCGAAATTAGCATCATAGATGGTATATAGACAGATGCATCTCATCTGGAAAACTGCTGAAGCGGAAGGCGAATATTGAGCCTTCATTCATGTTGAAGGTCTTTGCAACTTTAGGCCAGTGCCTGTGGATGATTGACCGTCCGTCCTTCGTCCTCTTCAGGAACACTTCAATATTGACCATGGGTGTTGTATGAAAACCTTCCTCGCCTCCTGGCCATAGAGGTGGTTTGAGAGGTAATCATTAGTGAACTGCTTTGGAAAGGCCTGAAAACAAGGATATGCATAAATATCTTCTCTATATTGGAAATGGGGCAAAGGAATGAAAAAGGCAAGGTATAATAGTTAGTACCATCTTGTAGTGAACTGATGTCTTCTTCATTGTGCAGACAAAGATCTTGTTGTTTTCTGTCGCTAATTTCTTTATCCTAACAATCTTTCTGAGTTTCTTGATTTGATTGATATTCATGGACAACTCATTTCCCCATATGCAAAAAGGGTCAAACAGTGGGTCAAAACCTCTGACAGCAGGACCTACATGTGCAAGGCCAAATTGTTAAAAACCAAAATATTAGAATGGTTCCTGCAATTGCACAATAATGTGCTATTAGACAAGGGACCATGCACGTGCTAACCTTGATTGTAAACCTCAGTGCTTCCCATTTTTTCCCTGCAATACATATAAGGTAGTTAGTCATCAGGTTAAGTAAGGGTTCGCATGCTATCAGTAAAATATGTTGATGAAAATAAGCACATTGCATATTCATGAGATTAATTCAAGCCACACGGAAAACCCATTTACCCAAACCAAGCATGATTAAGAACTAGGAAATATAGCACTTGTATATGTTTGTCATGTATTAAGTGCAGCCAAATTCGATTTATTCCTCACATGCACAACAATACAAAATTCTACCCATGACAATTGGACATCTCGCATTGCAGAATTGAACCAAGCTGTTAACTAAACACCACAACAAATGAACCAAATATTAACTAAGCACCACATTGCAGAATATAACATACTCCTAATAGAAGATCAGATAGTTAACCAAACAGTTAACTACAGCCAATTGTAGCAATTGTATTTGTTTCTCATGTATTTACTACAACCAAATTCAATTTATTCCTCACATGGTAGACAATAATGCACCCATAATTTTGTAAAGATAAATTTGATTTCTTTCTCACATGGAAGACAATACAAAATTGCAGCCTGAAGAATTGGACATCACATTTGCAAAATTGAACCAAACAGTTAACTGAAGACGACAACTAATTAACAAAACAGTTAATAAGTGAGCACCACACTGCATGACATATAGAACATATACACTAGACAACAGATTGCATGGTAAAATTAGATAGCAAAATTCACTAGAATTTGTGAAGGAAAGGCAGGAGCAGCACACGCAACGGGTAAACCGAGCATGCTTAACCGGCATAGCTAGCAAATGGCAAAGTGCTCCTCCAAGATCTGGGGGTCAGCACGAATGGCGGTGCTTATTTGGTGGAGGGGTCGGTGATTTGGGTGGATGGTGTCGCGCTCGCGCCGGCGGTCGGGGCATGTGGGATGTGGAAGGAGGAGGAGGATGGGGGTCGGGAGTGGATTACCTGCCTGGATAGACGAGGCCGAGCAGCGTGAAGGAGGGTCGCCGATGAGGAGGCGGCACTGCAAGCAAGGAGTGAAGGTTTCAACTTGGAAAGGAAGGCGGAAAGAGGGGAAATGCGGCTTTTGGTAAGGGGGAGGGGCAGGGAGGTAGATATTTCCACGGAAGCCAAAAAATTGGAATTGCTTCAGCGAAAAAACGGGCGCGCAAAGTGTCATGAGACACGGTCCCTTATTCTGAACTGTGTATGATATGTGGAGATCACAAACGATTCAGATAGCTTAAACCGTGTGTGTTGAGTTTGAACGTCAAAAGTTTTGGTTCAAATTTCCATGGTTACAGTGGTCATCCACGTCATTGCATAATTTGGGTACACAAAGGAGACTACAGCACACCCACACTTCTTAATCGAGCAAGTTCAGCAATTAAACAGAGCTAGCTGACCTAAACATTACTCTAACAAATTAAAGATCGGCGCTCTTAATTAAACAAAACAAAGAGTCCTACTACGGCTGGTGCTCGTCGATCTCCGCCACCGCCTCCATGTCCAACTCGCGCCCGACGGTTTCCTGGGGAAGGGGCTCCATGGCAACCATCGCACCATACTCGGCAAGCATCTCACCATCCGCGTCCGCCATCTCTTTGGAAAAGGCTGCCACTAGCTGGGCATGGGCGGATGCGATCTGGGCTTGGGCGGGCTCCGTCGTCGCAAGGTATGCGGCGGAGGAACGGACGGCTGCTCGAACGCTCTCGGCGATTGCCAACTCTTCGGCCGTGGGTTGTCGACCGTTGTCGGAGAAGCTTCGTTCGATTTGTGCGGTGACTGCCAGGAGCTGGGCGTGGGCGGCCTCGACATGGTCGTGGGCGGCCTCCATCAAGTCTAAGGCCGCCGGTGTGGAACAGACAACTGTTGTGCCGCTCTCACCAGTTGATATCCCTGAGGCAGATGTTGCTGCTGCCACCTGAGAAGCAACATCGGCCGTTTGGGCTGCCTTTGCCGCCCAGTCGCAGATTGCGACCACGCTCATGCACCTTGTTAGCACGCGCATGGCAGCTGTGGCCGCGCTCTCGCCAGAGTGGGCCACCGAAGTTGCCCTCACGACGCGTGTCCACATGCCCATCTTTCACCAGCGACGATTGAACAGAGAAATGATATTTGGGGAGCGAGCTAGTGTGCTTGAGACGTCGGCTGTGGACTATAGCCGACGCACCTTCTCGCGTAAGCCATAGGCGTACTATACACCGACGGTGCTCTAGGATATTTTGTGCTGCATCTCACATGGTTGCTGATAATAAAATGTGTGCGATCTACTTGATTTTTCATCTTGTTTTGAATTACATAATGGGGTCACAGCGGCAATGGACGGTGTTTGAATTGCTAGACCTTTTAGCTGGAGTGAACATGCAACTATATGTGTGTCGTAAAAGAATTGGAATTATTCAGGGTTCGTTTGAACATTCTATACGTTAAATTGGTTTTCTAGCCATTCCGGGTGAACAATTCAAAATTAAACTACATGCACATGCTCCAGTGCATATAAATTGGTTGAAAAATCAAATCTGTGTCCTTGGGTGCACGCTTAGGTCCCATGCAAGAAATGGGAATGAATTTCAAACACCAGGGCATCGTTGATTGCCGGCAAAACATTGAGATGCCTGGTTTTTAAATTCTAGTAAATCCAAAACTCGTCTGAAATTCATGAAACTTGGCATGCTATCATGGAGCGGCATCAACATGCCGTCGTAAAAAATTTGTCCCATTTGGGGCAGGTTTGGGTATATGCTTCTCACAAACCGGAGCTTCTCACAACAAGCATGATTATTTTGGTAGGGAACGTCCCACCTTTGGGGACGAAACGATATCCATTACCTCTTATTGCTTGCAAATTTTTTCTCGTGTCAACATAGAACAACATGAGTGTTGTGTGAAATTTTGTGATTTTTCAAGGTTCGTTTGGACATTTTGATGCATTAACTGAGTTTTCAATGCATTTATGTGCATAATTCAAATTTGAACTACATGAACCTGCTCCAGTGCAAATGAATTCGTTGAAAAATCAAACCTGTGTCCTTGTGTGCATGCTTAGGTCCCACGCAAGAAATGGGAATGAATTTCAAACATCAGGGCACCGTTGATTGCCGGCAAAACATTGAGATGCCTGGTTTTTAAATTCTCATAAATCCAAAACTCGTCTGAAATTCATGAAACTTGGCATGCTATCATGGAGCGGCATCAACATGCCGTGGTAATTTTTTTGTCCATATGGGGCAGGTTTGGGTATATGCTTCTCACAAAGCGGAGCTTCTCACAACAAGCATGATGGTTTTCGGTAGGGAACGTCCCACCTTTGGGAACGAAACGATATCCATTGCCTCTTATTGCTTTCAAATTTTTTCTCGTGTCAACATAGAACAAAAGGACTGTTGTGTGAATTTTTGTGATTTTTTCGGGGTTCGTTTGGACATTTTTACGCATTAACTGAGTTTTCAATGCATTTACGTGCATAATTCAAATTTGAACTACATGCACATGCTCCAGTGCATATAAATTGGTTAAAAAATCAAATCTGTGTCCTTGGGTGCATGCTTAGGTCCCACGCAAGAAATGGGAATGAATTTCAAAAACCAAGGCACCGTTGATTGCCGGCAAAACATTGAAATGACTCATTTTTAAATTCTAGTAAATCCAAAACTCGTCTGAAATTCATGAAACTTGGCATGCTATCATGGAGCGGCATCAACATGCCGTGGTATATGCTTCTCACAAACCGGAGCTTCTCACAACAAGCATGATGGTTTTCAATAGGGAACGTCCCACCTTTGGGGATGAAACGATATCCATTGCCTCCTATTGCTTTCAATTTTTTTTCTCGTGTCAACATAGAACAACAGGAGTGTTGTGTGATTTTTTGTGTTTTTGGGGGGTTCGTTTGGACATTTTTACTCATTAACTGAGTTTCAATGCATTTATGTGCATAATTCAAATTTGAACTACATGCACATGCTCCGGTGCATATAAATTGGTTCAAAAATCAAATCTGTGTCAGTGGGTGCATCCTTAGGTCCCATGAAAGAAATGGGAATGAATTTCAAACACCAGGGTACCGTTGATTGCCGGCGAAACAATTACATGCCTAGTTTTTGAATTCTAGTAAATCCAAAACTCGTCTGAAATTCATGAAACTTGGCAAGCTATCATGGAGTGGCATCAACATGCCGTGGTACAAATTTTGTCCCATTTGGGGCAGGTTTGGGTATATGCTTTTCACAAATCGGAGCTTCTCACAACAAGCATGATGGTTTTCGGTAGGGAACGTCCCACCTTTGGGGCGAAACGATATTCATTGCCTCTTATCGCTTTCAAATTTTTTTCTCATGTCAACATATCACAAGAGGAGTTTTGTCTGAAATTTTGTGTTTTTTCGGGATTCGTGTCAACATTTTTATGCATTAACTGAATCTTTTATGCATTTATGTGCATAATTCAAATTTGAACTACATGCACATGCTCCCATGCATATAAATTGGTTGAAAAATCAAATATGTGTCCTTGGGTGCAGGCTTAGGTCCCATGCAAAAAATGGGAATGAATTTCAAACACCAGGGCACCGTTGATTGTTGGCAAAACATTGAGATGCTTGGTTTTTAAATTCTAGTAAATCCAAAACTCGTCTGAAATTCATGAAACTTGTCATGCTATCATGGAGCGGCGTCAGCATTCCATGGTAAATTTTTTGTCCCATTTGGCGCAGGTTTGGGTATATGCTTCTCACAAACCGGAGCTTCTGACAACAAGCATGATTGTTTTCGGTAGGGAACGTCCCATCTTTGCGTACGAAACGATATCCATTGCCTCTTATTGCTTGCAATTTTTTTCTTGTGTCAACATAGAACAACAGGAGTGTTGTGTGAGTTTTTGTGATTTTTGTAGGGTTCCTTTGGATATTTTTATACATTAACTGAGTTTTCAATGCATTTATGTGCATAATTGAAATTTGAACGACATGCACATGCTCCAGTGCATATAAATTGGTTGAAAAATCAAATCTGTGTCCTTGGGTGCATGCTTAGGTCCCATGCAAGAAATGGGAATGAATTTCAAACACCAGGGCGCCGTTGATTGCCGGCAAAACATTGAGATGCCTGGTTTTTAAATTCTGTAAATCCAAAACTCGTCTGAAATTCATGAAACTTGGCATGCTATCATGGAGCGGCATCAACATGCCGTGGTACAAATTTTGTCCCATTTGGGGCAGGTTTGGGTATATGCTTCTCACAAACCAGAGCTTCTCACAACAAGCATGATGGTTTTTGGTAGGGAACGTCCCACCATTGGGGACGAAACGATATCCATTGCCTCCTATTGCTTTCAAAAAAAATTCTCGTGTCAACATAGAACAACAGGAGTGTTGTGTGAATTTTTGTGATTTTTCGGGTTCGTTTGGACATTTTTACGCATTAACTGAGTTTTCAATGCATTTATGTGCATAATTCAAATTTGAACTACATGCACATGCTCCAGTGCATATAAATTGGTTGAAAAATCAAATCTGTGTCCTTGGGTGCATGCTTACACTACTAGGGAAAACCCTAGTTGCAGCACTTGAAACATGCATAGCAGTAGCGCTGGGTCCAGCGCTACTGCTAGCGCGCTACAGCTAAGTTGTAGCAGTAGCGCTGGTATGGGCAGCGCTACCGGTAAGTATTATTAGCATTAGTGCTTCTTGGACCAGCGCCACTGATACCTATTTGTAGCGGTTGTTCATAGGAAGCGATGCTGCTAATCCGGCGCTACTGCTAGGTGCTTTCTAGCGCTACTGCTAATGTTCCTGCGTTCACCAATTCGCACCCCTCTACGTATTTGTGTTGTATTTATACAGGCTCTAGACAATAGTTTCATCACATCATACTAAACATACACTATTCTCATCATATCATAGACATACAGTAGTCTCATCATACCATCATCATCATTCAACGCAAATATCATCAAATCTCGAAAATATAGTGATACACCAGTGCGATCATGCCATGTCTCGAATAAGTGCAACTACATGGTCATGGCACACACACACACACAATTTTCATCATCTCTATCTAAACCATGATGTAGAAGAGAAGAGCGACCAGCGTGAGCAAGAGCGCGACTATGTAGTACTGGCGGTCCCGCCCCTGTTCATGCTGGAGTGTCCACCTCAAGTAACTACTTTCCGCTTCAGCTCTGCTGTCGAACCCTCTGTGGCTAGCACCCGGGTACCTGTGCACCTGGGCCTGAGCGGCTGGCCAGTGGTCGTAGACTCCTGGAACCCTCCCAACATACACAGCATAGTAGCCCTTCGCCATCTCTGATCTATGTACCTGCATCGTGAGTTGATGAATTGAACGATAATATGCAACATAATGTACTTAAGAAAACAAGGAGGCATAATTAGCAAAATACAAGCAACCAATAGTAAACATAAATGACGAAGTTCCTCATACCCAAACTAATTAACTAGAGCGATCTATGCTAGTTCAGGACCACGGTTTAGTTACATCACATAGTTTCGCCGTGCATAAATTCAAAGTTTTGCCATAGAAAGACAGTAGTGACACATTGTCATCAACAATCAGTCCTCCATGTCGGCGGTCCAATCTTCATAGTCAGGGAGGAAGCACCCGAGCTTCTTGAAAGGCTTCAGGTCCAGACGCTGAGCGAGTAGCAGTGCTCGGACATCTTCCCGCGTGATTGGCCCATGGTAGAACATCCCTGTTGGTTCGAGGACCTGCTTCATGATCACTTGGGAAAGTTCACACTGTACGTGATAAAACTCAGCTCTGATTCGATGATCCGGTGTCCTTCCTATGCTTGTGGCCTAGCTGACAATCTCGGCATCATTGGTAGTAGGTGACATGCGAAGGCGTTGATTATCCCTTCTGTACTCGAGCAGGTGATGCATGAGGTAGAATCCATCAGCCATACTGGTGTGCGGTTGCTGGATGCAGCAGAAGTCGGTCTTATGACAGAAAGCCAGCCCGCGATTCCTGTACCTTTTCACCTTGATATATCCACCAGACAGGCTGAATGTTAACAGGGCACTATCGAGAACACTCTTTATGTGCTTGTAATCCTTTTTCCTGAGGTTCTTCGATGAGTCCAAGTACATCGCATGGGAGTATTCCGGGGAAAGAACGA